>NC_068982.1:171465642-171468869 GCF_001194135.2 Octopus bimaculoides | reverse complement strand
CTATTGTCATAGGTGCCCTGGGAATGACAGCGAAACGGGCTGATTACTACCTAGCTCAGATACCAGGAAACCCCAAAATGGCTGAAGTCCAAAAGATAGTGCTCATGGGAACTGCCCATATCCTACGTAAAATACTGTCTATGTGATCTCAAATTTTAAAGCAAACATAATTTTCTTATGGCTTCTTAAACATTCACTTGAACAAAACTGTACAAATCCAAATATATGGTACCCTAGGCATAACACCTACATGAACTTCTAACTTGTTGTCTCTTGAGGTCTCTGGGTAAGACTTGGATCCAACTTGTACAAATGCAAAACAAAAGTCAAACATAAAATAATAATAATAAAGCCATCACTTCTCAGTTTCTGCAATATATGAGGAAAGTGTTTGTCATCTCAATAAATGTAGGGGCATTCGGAGCACTCACAACCAAGTTCGAGAAATATGTCAAAGAAATTGCAATTGACATGAGAGTAGAGCAATCCCGCCAAACTGTTCTGCTGGGGACAGCTAGGATTTTGAGATTGGCTCTTAGATGTTGAATGCCTCCCACAATAATTAACAACCAAATATCAAAGCTTATAATGTGCAGCAAAAGACCTTGTGAGACCTCTGACGGCCCTGTGATACATTTCACAATATCTACCAGAACAAACAAGACCAAATGTTCTGAGAAGTAAAACAAAATAATAATGATAATGATAAATACAACCCTCTTAAGTACGAAATAGCACGGCTATGGGAAATGAAGGTGAAGATAGTGCCAATTATTTTTAGATTCTTGGTTACAGTATCAGAAGGCATCAAGAGGAATATAAACGAAGTTGGAATAGAGTTCTCACCAGAAAAAAAAAAAAAAAAAGAAGCGAAAAAAAAACCCCGATAGCTTGGTAATGTAGGATGCAGGTAGCAGGCTCGCTACGGATGTAAGACTAGGAGCTCCAGCAAAACCTGTGATGAAGAGAAATAATAATGATAACAACGGCAACAACAACAACAATTATAATGATGATGATGATGATGATGATGATGATCTTTTCTACTATAGGCACAAGGTCTGAAATTTGGGTGAAGGGGATTAGTCGATTACATCCACACCAGTGTTCCACTGGTACTTAATTTATCGACCTCGAAAGGATGAAAGGCAAAGTTAATCCCGGCGGAATTTGAACTCAGAACGTGAACACAGACAAAATACCACTAGGCATTTCGCCCGGCGTGCTAATAATAATAATAACAATAACAATAATAATAATAATAATAATAATAATAATAATAATAATAATAATAATAATAATAATAATAGAGAGTCAGATAGATAGATATATAGATAAATACCATACATATATATATATAAATATATATATACATACACACATACGATCACATACATATATAAGATATGTGCACTTACTTTTATACATTTCTTTGCAGAAATGTGTGAAAGGCATAAGCATTCGATACAGTATATTGTGTAGGAAAAAAATTACCCATCTTAAAATTTCTTTATAAGAATACAAGAAATTGAGTTCGTGTGTAAAAATACACAGTTTTCCTGCGTGGTTTCGTCTTTTCAATCATAGATAGTGCCTCGGCCATTTTCATCTAGACTAGAACTCTTTTCCTCAATATAGAAATCAGCGAACTGCACAAGAGCTTTGAAGTTTGCTTGAAGTGTTGTGATATTAAGAACATAAAATAAAGACAGAGAATTTCGTATAATACGCAATATATAATGAATAATTTAACACTTCGCTATATCCCAAGGAAGTCACTCGTCTACAAAACAGAAGAACTTCAGAGATATTGGAGATCACAGGCTGCCCACCTGAATTTACGAAGTTTCACAAGGTCAGCCTCTCTTTTTAATATCTCCTTGACCGATCTATCTTTCGAAGTGTGAGTCATCCGAAGTATAATGTATGAATATATTACTAATTGTCTTTTATTTTTGCCTTTTGAGAAGCTCTCCGCCTAAATTTTGCAAACAATACATTAGCTGGCTGTGTTGAAGCACATCAAGAATGAATCAATTTAGTTTAAACACAAGAAGTAGCGAGTTAACCGCTCCGTATCATCTATCTATCTATCTATCTATCTATCTATACACACACACACACACACACACATACATATATATATATATATATATATATATATATATATATATATGTGTGCATATTTGTATGTGTACACACACACACACACACACACATATATATATTTGTATGTATGTTTGCACGTATATTTATATATGTATGTGTACATATATATTCTTTTATTCTTTTACTTGTTTCAGACGTTTGAGTGCGGCCATGCTGGAGCATCCCTTTAATCGAACAAATCGACCCCGGAATTTATTCTTTGTAAGCCTAGTATTTATTCTATCGGTTCCTTTTGCCGAACCGCTAAGTGACGAAGACGTAAACACACCCACATCATTTGTCAAGTGATGAATTGGGAGGGGGGAAAACACAGACACACAAATACACACATATATATATATATATATATATATATATATATATATATATATAGTGAATAAAAAAAGAAGAAAAGACAAGAACGTGAGGACGTAGCACATGGAAAGTATTAATAAGACCCTCAGAGAAGGAAAGAGTGATGTTTTACGTTTCGAGCATACCTCTTCTTCGGAAACAGGAGACATAAGAAAGACAGTCAAAGGTTGAATTATATAGACTAGTAGAAATCATTTATAGGAACTAAAGGTATTTCTACCAGTCTATAAAATTCGACCTTTAACTGCCTTCTTACATTTCACTTCCACTAAATATATCTATTTCCACGCCTTTAATCTTTATTCCTATTTACCTACCGGACTATATTTCTCCACTTTTAGTTTTCTGCTAATTTCTTTCTTCCTCCTCTTTCTCTTTCTATTAATTGCCTTTGACGTTATATCTATTAACCGTCTTTTTAAAAAATAACTTACCAGCATTCCCTTCTCATATATGCAGTGATCACATTCGATTAAAATGCCTTATTCATGCGTTTTTGTTTCTCTTTTTTACCCTCCTGAGAAGATTACATTGTTTTACATCATTTCATTCCTTTTGGAATAATACCAATGTTTTCTTCGAAACAGATGTCGGAAGTATACAGATTTGAATAACACCTGCGTGTAACTCAAACATACACACACACACACACACACACACACACACACACACACACACACACACACACACATATATATATATAT
>NC_068982.1:171462732-171464405 GCF_001194135.2 Octopus bimaculoides | reverse complement strand
GGAGTGAAGAGAAGTAGGAGTGAAGAGAAGTAGGAATGAAGAGAAGTGAATAGAAGTAGGAGTGAAGAGAGGTGAAGAGACGTACAAAGAAGTAGGAGTCGGAGCAGGAGGGGAGGTGGGGAAGGGAGAGAGATGGGTGGTAGGAGGGAGGGTGGGGGAGAGAGACAGGAGGAGGGGGTTAGATGAAGAGTTTACTAGCGCACATATTAGTTTTGCAGCACATGCGTTAACTATGTCTTTGGACAAGACATGAAAAGACTTATAATTTAGGTAATGAATCGGTTTTTGAGGCATTCGCACGTTATTAGCTTCAAGATGAATTGAATATTCTTCTATGATATTTTGTACTTTAAAGTTTTGATTGTTGAAGTTACACATCGGTTTACTTCCTCAAACATACACTCACTTAGTTACGTATACATAGAACCGACACTCATTGCTTACAACGTGATGATATTCGAAATATTTTGTGCCTGGTGAAAGGGTAATCGGATCGCAAATTGCGATGTCTGTAGTTTGTATTATTTCTTCAAGAAGACGACTTCGAAAATACTTTCTCAAATGGCTTAATTTCCTGTCACTGTCAATACGTACAACTAGTTCAACTTAACTTTGTTACCTGTTCTTTATATCTGCGCGCGTGTGTGTGCCTCTGTGTGTATGTGTGTGTGATAGTGTGTGCATGTCTAATTAAAATGTGATCTACTATGGAATATGTAATGGTAAGTGTTTTAGTTCCGCCAGTTTTACCTTTCATAAGAAATATTCTATGGCTTCCGCATTAACCACCACTTTTCAATAGGCGCCATACTGTGAATTTGATATTCCTAATGATCATGGAAGGAATCGGTACAGCACAATAATTTCATTTTATTTTAAATTTTACTATTTTAATAAAATTTAGTTTATTTTATGGGCTAGTTACAGGAGGAAGCGCTGAGGTTTGACCTCATAGGCGAAAGAAAGGAAAAGGTTACCTAAAGGTCGGAAATCTAGTTCTAATTATCATGCAACAGGGTAGAATCTGCTAAATGCACTAAGGAGGTAGATGATATTTACTGATTCGAAATGAAGTCTATAAAAAAATGCAACAACACACGTACTCAGAGCATTCGCTTCGTTTGCATTTCACAAAATTTGTGGAAAATTGCTTTAGACAAAATGGAGTATCATTATGCAGAATAATGCCGGTACATAAACATTTGTTCACAAAAAAATATAAAAGTCTGTTATGTAAGGTGGGCAAGTAACATGTGCTGGAATGGAACTGCCGAATTTTATAAGATTTCAATGTTCAAAGGGTCAGACTCAGGATACGTGTAATCCGTATGGGTATGTATAAATATTAGCATTTATGTAGAATGTGTTATGCTATACTCATGACAGCAAAGGGATATTATATCTCTAAGGTAGAAATCGATCTATAGTCAACCCTTTTTTCAACAAAATCTGTGTTCACTTTCCACGCTTTCAACCCACGCTAATGGAGTACGTAATGTAGTTTTCAGAGCCATTTAGCGTCTATTTCTAGCATGTGGTGCTACTTACTAGTACCCTTATTATAATTATATTAACATAATTATATATTTGTATTAACTGTTACTTATATGGCTTTTATTACAGCTGCTACTTGATAAAATCTCAACTATATATATATATATATATATATATAT
>NC_068982.1:171460977-171462511 GCF_001194135.2 Octopus bimaculoides | reverse complement strand
ATATATATATATATATATATATATATACATATACTTGGATGATTTGGTATAACATATAGACAAACGAGTGTAATGCAGTACCATTTACTACGGCTTCTCACTGATTGTTTTAGCTGTCCATGCAGTATCATGTAAAGATACTATCGAGATACGAGAAAAGGAATAAAGCGGGGAGAGGACTAAAATATATATTGATAACTTATGTGATGCCTCTCTTTACTTTAACTTTGCCAAAATGTAAAAAACAAAAAATATATAATTTTCTGTGCAATATCCACAAGATGTTTTATCTTTTATTTATCGTTTGATTTCAAACTTTAATTTCAGTCCATAAGACAGAAATGCCATTCCAGTTGAAAAATTCCATTAACCTCTAACATTTTCCGAATTTTCCGAATTATATTTGAAGTTTCCTATTTTGTATAAAACACATTTGCAATTCTGGGAAATAAAGGCAAGACATGTGTATGTCCATGTATGTGTGTGTGTCTGTATCTGTGTGTGCGTATGTGTGTGTGTGTGTGTATGTGCATGTGTGTGTTATGGGTAAATGGCCGTGCATCAACTCGTTTATGCACCTATATGTGTGTGCACGCATATATGGCTTCATATGTGTATGAATTTGCATATATTTATACATACTTGCGCGCACACAAACACATGCACGCACGTGCAGTGACAGACACACGCACGCACGTGCAGACAGACACACACTCACGAACACAAGCGCACACACACTTATATATTCTCCTAGGTCGCTCATTATGACCGCGAACACAAAGCACGAAGAAACCTATAATTTCAGAAACTCCTTTACTTGTCCACTTAAAAAGTCTTGTATCTAATATTGGTAACACACGTGGGCTGGCCGTGAACAGATAGAAAGATCTTTATGAACGGCACATGTACACACTCATACACATGTATTTATGCATGTTTTGTATCTGCATCTATCTAACTATCCATCTTCTCTATCTATCTATCTATCTATCTATCTATCTATCTATCTATCTATCTATCTAACTATCTATCTATCCATCTCTCTCTCTCTCTCTCTCTCTCTCTCTCTCTCTCTCTCTCTCTATCTATCTATCTATCTACCTACCTATCTCTCCTCTCTCTCACTCTCTCTCTCTCTCTCTATATATATGCAACAAAACGCAATAGAGTACAATAATGCATTCGGACAGATAGATGATACAAGGTGGACAAGAGAAACAACAATTAGAAAGACAGTAAAAAAACAGAGGGGTCATTCGTGGCCTTCGTTCCTCAGTCAAGTCCCAGAGGTCATGACCGTTTCGGGCAGTTACACTTGAGAGGGTTCAATCTGGTGTCCCCCACCACACAAAAAAAAAAAAAGGTTTAAGCTAAGAATATTAGAACCCTTCGTTTTAAAGCTAGCGAATGTGTACGGCAACAAACGCAAATAAACGGAGAACATGGTACAGAAAAAGACGAAAAATGAAGAACATTGTACACAATTACAAATACAAACAACAAATATATATGTATGTGTGTAGGGGGGGGGGGG
>NC_068982.1:171460029-171460873 GCF_001194135.2 Octopus bimaculoides | reverse complement strand
GTTGTTGTTGTCACCATCATCGTCACTATCACTGTTATTGCTACTAGAACATTAATAACTTGTATAAAATGAACTTCTACATAGAACCTTCCAATATATACAGAAATAACACACACACTCAACAAAACTTCCTTTCTAAAAAACACTTACAGCTTCCTAGATACGGCTAATAGAGCTGATACCACAAACAACGTATGTGGTGGAATGTTTGCTTATAAAAACTTGTATATGCACACATGAGAGTAAGGGGACATCCGAGTAAGACTGTGCACACGAACCCACACATATAGATGTGCATTGGAGTGCCTATAGCGACCTATCTATGATGTTTGTAGGCTTTTTGGGTGCCTTGTATTTTTAAGGGTTTTTGACACATATCTTTTCTATATTTTTGCATGTCCCACATGCTATACCTTCATTTATATATTCTTTATTATTATTATTATTATTATTATTATTATATTTTTTTCCTGCTGTACCCTTATTTTTATTTTTATTTTTATTTATATTTTGATTTCAATTTTATTTTTTATTTTTTTATTTTTATTTCTATCTTATTTTTGCTGTTATTTTTCTTCTGGTCTCTACCACACCTCTGTTTTTACCTCTTGCTCTACATTTATATGTAACCCTTTGTGAATCTCTGAAGAGGCCTAGAGGTTCGGGCATGTAACCCCATTTCAAAATGTCATCCGATAATCACTCCGGAAAGGAATATTCGGATAGAATGGGGCTTGCTAAAACTAGGCCGAAACAGCTGTAAGATTAAACTTCTGTTCATCCTCTAATTCCTTATGTACTTTGTACTTCTATATGTAAACCATGTTGGCAAAATAACATAGTC
>NC_068982.1:171454727-171459413 GCF_001194135.2 Octopus bimaculoides | reverse complement strand
ATATATATATATATATATATATATATATATATACACACACACACACACGTACGCACACACTGTGATCATGCTGGAGCACCACCATGGTCTTTCTGATTTCCTAAGTTCTGCCGAGGTTCGCATCACTAATCCTGTGTGTGCCTTTGTCTCAGCTGTTGGTCCATATTGAGTATAAGGGAGTTTGCTTCCGCTGCCTCCGTCTGCACCTCATGTGGGGCTGTTAGTTCATCCGGTATTGTGGAGGGGAAGGTGTCTAGTTCCTTTTTGACGACATCTACTTCCGCGTTATGCAGATTTCTTAATTTTTGTGGCAGAGCATTGAAGAGCTGTGGGCTTTTAAACCCTAGACTATTGCAGTACATGGTCCTGAATGTAGATTGAGCAGATAGTACCTTTGTTATAATACAATGGCGGCCAGTTCTGACATTTGTATAACACTCAATGCCGAAGTTAGGTATTAGCCCTTCTAGGAATTTCCATATATGTATTATTGCACATCTGTCACACCTTCGCTCCAGGGAGTAAAGCAATTGTTTTCTCAACCTATCTCTGTAGCTCATCCGCTGCACTGTTTCAAGCTTTTTAGTGTAGTGGCGTTGAACTGCTTCAAGCTCTGCTGTTAGTTTGGCACTATGCGGTGCCCATAACTGGGAGCAGTAGTCCAGGCGGCTGAGAACAAAGGTTCTCCACATATTCACCAAAGTTTCTTCGTCTCTTGTCCTGCCTTTTGTCTTCACTTTGCTGCCATCTTGCTAATGTGCATAAAAAAATGACCACCATTGCACATACTGATCCCCAAGTCTTTCAGTGTCTGTGACTCTGGGATTGTAATGCCTTCGGGTCCTGTATATGCAGCCTGTACAGTATTCGTGTGTTGATAGTACAGTGCTTGAAATTTTCCAGCATTAAACTCCATGTTATTTATTTCGGCCCGCTTGTATGTTGAATTCAGGTCCCGCTGTAAGCTTGTGACGTCATCTTGTTTTATTGGATTGTCGGTAGTATCTTTCTAATTTAAGTTTACTATTGCATTATACGAATATTTATATGGTATTCAACTGACATACCAGTGAACTGTATATATAACGCACCCCTTTGAAGTATTTCTGTTGCTCAGTTTGTTACTTTATATATATATATGAAGGCCAGGCAGAAGTCATATGCAGATGCAGTACAAGCTGCAACGGTTGAGCAACGACATTTTTTAAGTATGGCACAGGAAATAGTGCAACGGTAATCTTGGCTACAAACAAAGCTGATCTATGTACCCACGCACCACCACAATTGATGTACTCCGGTTGGCCACCACTGCCACCAAGCCACCCAGCACACTAACACCAATGCCATTTCTACTAATAAATGTAAGAGGTCTGCTACAGAACAACAGGAAATTCAAAATTGTTCACCTGAAGAATCTTTCTGCATGCATTGCTCTTACAGAAATACACCTATCTGCAGACATACATGATGCGGAGATGCACATACCAATGTATACTATCTTCCGTACTGACAGAAGATAAAGAAGTCATGGTGGAGTTGCAATGTACATCTGAGAAGATGTCACAGCATTAACCCTGTTATCGAACTCGAACTCGGTGTGTGACACACTCATAGTACATCTAAAACAAGTTGATATAGTGATATTCACACTATATCGCCCGCCTGATGCCTCAAATCCTGATGGAAAACTTGAGGAAAGCCTCACTGCGATAAAGGAAGTACTAACACAGTTGGATCAACGTACTACTATATTCCTGATGAGTGACTTCAACGTCCCCACAATCAGGTGGTCTGGGGGCAACATAACCTCAGGAATGACGCACAAGGAGCGAAATCAAGCAGAATCTCTACTTGATCTTACGAAAATACTATTCATAGAGCAGATCATACTCTCTCTAGTCAGGTACAAAAATATCCTGGACCTGTGTTTTACAAACAAAGTGGGAATTATCCATTACGTAAATATATCACCGACAATATTCTCAGACCATAACATTATAGAACTGACAATGTATGATCCGGAATTAACTAAAGATAACCCCCGCACAGGTGGCACTCAAAACTTATCCTACCTAAATTTCTAGAAGGCCGACTGAAAGTCACTTGAAAAAGAGATACTCCAATAAATTCATATCATGTAAATATGCCCCAGAGAAGAGAGCTAATACACACAAAAACATCATTCCCGAAACAGGAGAATACTCATGCAGCGGAGAATAAATATCTCGAATCGTTTAAACAAACACCTCAATTTCAGTGTGAAATCCCACTTGATAGAGGAACAACAGCTAAACCATTCAATTGTAGATGTAATATACCTCGACTTTGCCCAGGCCTTCGACAAGGTTGATCATCACACGATATGTAACAAGCTGCGAAACCTTGGTATTACTGGGAAACTGGGAGATTGGCTGCATGACTTTCTGAAGGACAGGATTCAGACAGTTGTAGCCAATGGTGCTCACTCAAAAGAGACAAGTTCTCAGCGGAGTCCCACAGGGAACTGTAATGCGACCACTACTATTTGTGGTGACCCTCTCAGACATGCCCTCTGCGGTATCGTCATCCAATCTGACCAGTTATGCTGATGACACAAAAGTATCGCAGGCAGTTAGGAACCCAGAAGATATAGTAAAACTACAGAAAGATCTGAATGGAATATACAAATGGGCTAACAAAAAATAACATGCAGTTCAATGCTATGAAATTTCAGGCACACAAGATATACGTCCAAAATAATATTGTACCAATAGATAAATATATAAATATATAAAGTATGATTATTTAAAAACTTGAAATATCTTAGGATCGTTTCATGAATGTATTCCCTTTCTAAATAAAATCTAAAATTGATAATCATTATTAGGTAATACGTCCACTCGTCAGAGAAAAAGGTGTAACCAAGCGCAAACATCAAGCTCAAATAAGGAACCTTGCCTACCACTGCACAAGACCAGCACAATCAACAGAATTGGGATGGTCTCCCCTAACGCCTGCACAGTCATCACGCCAATATTTTAACTAAATGTTGGGGGCCTGTTGCATCACAACAATAAAAGCAAAACTTTTTTCCCGAGAGACATTGCTGCATGCAATTAATCCCTTTTCATAGAAATCGAGGAAACTCATCTGAGCCCTGATATAGAGGATGCAGAAGTACACGTACCAAAATACCATACTGCGTACAGACAGAAGGGAAAGGAGCCATGGTGGAGTTGCTGTATTCATCCGTGAAGACCTTACACTCCAGGTCTTACTGTCATACTCAAATTCAGTATGTGACACTATAATTGTATGCATAGGACAACACAATATAGTCATATGCAATACACATCGCCCACCGGATGTTCCAAACCACATAAGCAAGTTTGAAGACTGCCTCATAAGAACTAAAGAAATCCTCATAAAACGGTAACACCACGTGAGCGTATTTCTTATGGGTGATTTCTACTTCCCCAATGTCAAATAGCCCGAAGGCCTCGTGCTCTCAGGAATGGCTCATTGCAAACAAGCACAGGTGGAGTCCCTGCTCAACCTCACCAATGCCTTATTCATGGAGCAAGTTGTACTCAGACCAACTAGGGCGAATAACATTTTGGATCTCTGCCTCACAAACTATATGGACATCGTTCATGATGTGAAAGTGACACCGACATTAGTTTCGGATCATAACATAATAGAGCTATCTATGTATGGATCAAAAGTAGCCAGTGGCATACAGCCTAAAGGCAGCACCCAGAAACTTTCCAATGTGAACTTCTACAAAGCAGACTGGAAATTGATCCAAAAAGAGATCCTCATACAAGACTGGCCGAAATATCTCTCCACACCAGACATTGGCATGAAACTAGAATATTTCATGTCTGTTATGCAAACCATATGCCAGAAATATGTCCCAGAGCACAAGGCCTACACAAAAAGGAACAAGATTCCAAGGGAGAGGAAGGTCCTCATGAGACGAGGACGAAGGTTGCTAATCGCTCCAACCAAAAGTAGTGAATGGTTCCGCCTAAAATCAACACTGATGGAGATTGAAAAAAGCCTGCAAGAATCCGATCTGAGGGAGAAAGCAGACAAAGAAGCCTTGGTTATTAAAAAAAAAACAAAAAAATCATTAAGTAAAAGCCAATAGCCTTCTTTCATTATGCCAAAGAAACAGCCTTAGTACGCTGCAAAATGGGACCCCTCTTCCAAAAGGATGGCTCCGTCACAGATAGTCCAGCCAGGATCAGTGAGGTAATAAATGACCAGTTCAAAAGTGAACGAACCAGTTGGTTTTGTTTGCCGACTCACCTATACTCAGTGAGGCAATTACGATGGATTACATCGACATTAGCGAAGAAGATCTACTCCTAGCCATAGATGAGGTGGAGGAAAACTCAACTGCTGGCCGTGAATGGTCTCCCAGCAATCCTCCTCAAACCGTGTAATCGTGCTCTGGAGAAACCTCTACAGATTCTCTTGCAGGGATTTCTCGCAAATGGTAGGTTGCCAAGCAAACTGAAGTAGGGAATAATATGTCCAATCGATAAAGGAGGAAGCAGAGCAGATGCCAAAAATGATAGGCTTATCTTTCTGACTTCACACATCAGCAAAATCATAAATGGCGGTGCCCCAGCATGGCCACAGCTCTGCGCTTAAACTACAGAGATAAATTTATATATATGCATGTATGTATGTATACAA
>NC_068982.1:171449589-171454394 GCF_001194135.2 Octopus bimaculoides | reverse complement strand
TATGTATGTATGTATGTATGTAAATATGTTTGTATGTACCTATATATATATATATATATATATATATATAGACACATTAAATTTTGTAATCTTGCTTTTGTCCTTTTATTTTCTATTCTGACGTTTAAAGGAATCCCCATGCTATTGTCATAGCAACGAAGCAAGCCGTTACTATGGTGAGCTTTGAAGTTTTCCAAGTCTCACTGTATAGATTGCAGCGAAGCTGCGGAAAAGAACAGCGTCGGCGAAAGTCATCTTTGTCTTTTTAAGGGCAGTAAAACTGCTAAGCTATGAAAACCCGTAACGCTGAGAATATCCAGATCAGCAAAGCTGTTACCATGGATATCAGTGGAACTGTTGCTATGGAAATCAGTAGAATTGTTACTACGGAAATATGTAAGGCTGTTGCTAGGAAGGTTAGAAAAGCTGTACAGTTCGAGGTTGACAGCAAAGCTGTCAGTTTTAACATTTCTAAAGCTGTTTCCACGAAGATTAGCAAATCTGTTACAACAGAAATTCAAAATTTCATCGCTTTGGCGATTAACAAATCTCTTACTTTGCAGATCAGTAAAAGCGTCGCCAAAGAGATTCGTAAATCTGTAACTATTGACATTAACGAAGCTATTAAATCAAAAATTACCACAGCTGTTACTACTGAGATTAGCGAAGCTATGAAAAGAAAGAACATTTATCCGATCTCACACGATTTGAAAAATGCTGCGATTTTGGAGATAAGCAAATGCGTTACCATGGGGATTGGTAAAGTTGTTGCTTTGAAAATTGGTGAAGCTGTTACAACAGAAGTATGCAACATCATAACCAATGAGATTGATAAAGCAGTTACGATGCAGATTAGCAAAGCCGTGACCAGTGGGATAAGCAAATCCGTTATGGTTTATATATGCAAATGTATTGGTACGGAGATTAACAAACTTGTATCAGAGAATATGTGGAAAGCTATGGAAGTACAAATTGGTGAATCAGCGAATATTGAAATTCCTACGAGTGTTATCAAAGAGGTTTGCAAAGCGGTCACACGGGAAATTAGCAAGGCTGTTGCCTTAGAGATTAACAACGCTATTACTAGCGAAATCGGTATGGCAGTAACTAGGCATATCAGTCAAACTGTGACCCGGGTGATCACAAAAGACGTTATTAGTAAAATTAGCAAAAAGGCTTCCGCTGATATCAGCGAGGTTATTGACAAAGAAATAATAGACGCTGTTACTATAGAAATCAGTCAGGCTATGTCCGATGAAGTGAACAAAGCAGTGACTTTGGAGATCAGCAAGAATCCCGGTCCTGACAAGAATTACTACATAGAAGTTGATAACATTATTAGCGACTATGTTAGCAAACATATTATGAAAGCTGTAACTATGGAGATAGATGGGACCATTCACCAAGAAATCAATAATGCAGTTTCCAAGGGTGTGAGCGAGAATTTAGTGATTGACATCTGCAATGACCTGACACAAGTAATTAGTAGTGGCATTATAACAGACATCGTTAGTAAAACTATATCACTAGATTTTAGCAGTGATGTTGAGAGAGAAGTTAAAAATGCTGTTTCTATGGCCTTCAGCAAGTTTGATGAATTGCAAGACACTGGTACCATCGTAGCCGAAAGAATCAAAGACGGAATTACCATCGAGAGCGACAAACGCCTCTCAATGACTATTAGCAAGGAGGTTACAGCGCGCATTGGGAAAGGTGTGTCCAAAGTTATTAGCAAAAGCATTACCATGGATATTAAGAAGGAAATCTCCATTGATATTAGTTTGGAAGTTTTGAAGAACCTCAGCAACACCATCAGCCTGAATATTAGCAACGTGATTACTAAGCGAATTGAGAACGTTGATATCCAAAGCACTTCAGTCGTGGATAGGGTATTAAACAATAAAATTATTATGACAATCAGAAGCGCAGTATTAAGGGGATTTGAAGAGTGTGTGTTACTGGAATTGAATAAAGAAATTAACATGGATATCACAGAGGCGGCAACGAGTGAGATTATTAATGCTATTTCCTCAGAAATTAACAAAGTAGTGCCTATAGAAATCTGCAGGCAGGTGTGTTCAAATATCAAGAAATCGGTTTCCAAAGAGTCCAACAGAACATTTTGCAAGAACATAAGCAAAAGTGTGACATTTGAAATCTGTCAAATGGTCACCAAAGAGATCAGTGAAGCCATTGCCATCGATATAGCTAAGGCCGTCATACAGGGCATTAGTAAAGCCATTACCTCAGAGATAAGCGAAGCAGTAACTAACAAGATCAGTAAAGATATTGCAATGCAAGTCAGTTTATCGGTTACAGCAGAGATCAGCAAAGCCGTAGGACAGAATTTTATTCAAAGCTGTGATGCAGAGAGACGCAAAATCGTGGATATGACTAGGTCTGTGTCATTATTGATTAGTAATGCCGTAATAATGGAGATTAGTAGAGCGGTTGCTAAAGAAATCAGTAGAGCCGTTACGATAGGAATATGTAAATCTGTCACATTGGAAGTCAGCAAAGTAGTATCACTGCAAATTAGCACAGCTGTTATTATGGAGATAAGCACTGCGGTCACGAAAGAAATTGGTAAAGTGGTTGCTATGGAACCTACGGAAAAAACAGCTCTAAGAATTTGTGATAATATCATACGAGGTATTACAGATACTGTTTCTGTTGAGATCACTGAAGCTGTTGCCATGTCAATCTTCGACCTCACTCTCATAGACGTAATTGAAAGCGTTGCTGTAGTCAACACTTACGACATTGCCAAATATATTGACAATATGTTCGACAAAATGTGGTTCTACAGACTTATTGCCAATCAATATGTTAACGAATAGACTTCCATGTAAGCATTTTATTAACTTTATATTCTAACACATCCATGCAATTCATACTCAACTCAGTAGCGCACAAACTTTTATTCTTTGCAGTGTATATAGTTTTGTATCTTCATATGCTTCATGCTTATGTATCTATGGCTTCATTTCCATACTCGACACTAGAAATTGATGAATGATAATTCTTGTTGTTGTCCTTGCTGTTGCTGCTTAACTCAAGATCAGACAAAAGGCATCAGAGTTATTGCTACTCAATGTTTGTTTCTATACCCAAAGCTGTTCTGTTCAATGGGACCCAATTTTTATATAAATGACCAGCTGAGGTCGATTTAGTTGATGATCTGTTAGGTTTTGCGAAGGCATGTTTTACTTGATAGCTACATAAACTACGAGTGTTTAAACATCAAAAGGTTTTGGTGTCAATAATTGGTACACGTCAGCTTTAGTGCAGTCAGAGAAACTGTAAGATTCGGTAGCAAACTTCATTTGATGACAGATTACTCAATAAATGTATAACTCTCAAAAAATGTAGAACAATGTGCCAAATTAAGAAATCAGTTGATTTAAATAATTTACTAATGAGTGACTGACTACTTCAGACTTTTGGAAGAAGTCACGAAACAGAAATTTGGAAGTATATTTAAACCTCGGATGCGAAGGAAATGGTAAAAAAATCCTCCTAGATGTCTTTTAGTGTTTACTTAGGAATATCAAGTGGAATATGTAAACTTTTGTACATGGTTCTTGCGAGTAATTGCTTAGTATCGAGTTTTTAGAGTTTTACTTACATTCTAGTATTATGAATTTTAATTAGAATCCCTCGTATTTCCAGTTTATATAACAAGTATAGCAATGTCGTAATGAGAAATTCAAAAAGTGAAAAACGTCAGAGGACAGATAGTCGGAAGATCGTAGTAAGCCGTGTACTTGCTAAGAAAAATGTTGACGACTGTGTGAAGGGCGGACTGAGAGTCACTTGGAAGATGAGTTGCACTATCTTCTTTATTACAGTCCGTCATTAATACATATTTGAGGAGTTAAGAACATCCAAAATTGCTTGATGTCTTTGATACACCATTTATTTGTACAGCTAATGTAGGAAAAAAATTATTGCTAACTAGTCTTGTAATTTTTCTGTTAAGTTCCATCGTTAGGGTTGTTATCAGCAAGAACTTGCAGACCTTTATCTAATTGCCAACACTATTAGCAATATTCTTTGTAGTAAACATTAGTGTATTTGTTGGAATTTCTTTATTCTCACATGTGTTCTCAGTTTGCTCTTCTAACTCTATCAGTCCCGTTAGATAAATATTCTCTGTGGCACACAAAACAACTAAAACACATCTTTAACGCAACCTCATTTGCATCAGCCACATTATTCTGAACTTGATGTAAGACATTCTTCTTGTGGTAAACAAATCATAGATACTCTCTGTCCATATATTTATGCACTATATGGTGCACCATATGCACCATATATTTATGCACCATAAGGTGTATATATCTATGCAGCATAAAGCTGTCCCATTTTTAAAATCCTTTGAATATATGAAAAATAAATGAGATCCGGGCATTTAACGGAGTAATTTCCGGAGCACATCACTGAATTTTCTCTCTCACATTCTTGCTGCAATTTTCCTAACACCCTAGAATGACATTTATTATTAAATATATACTGTATATATGAGTATGTATGTATGTATGTATGTATGTATGTAAGTATGTATGTATGCATGTATGTATGTATGTATGTGCGCATGGTGCTTATAGTTTTCAGATTATTACCTGAAAGGCGACATTTCAGGTAATAATCAGGTAGAAAGTGTAGCTTTTAAACTCTCAAAATGTATCCGAGCTTGAAATACTGTTTCCCAACATTTCTGGGTATACTTTAATTTTCCTCACACACACACACACACACACACACACACACACACACACACACACACACACACACACACACAC
>NC_068982.1:171443894-171444718 GCF_001194135.2 Octopus bimaculoides | reverse complement strand
TATATATATATATATATATACATATATATATATATAAATATGTATACATATGTATATATATATATATATGTATGATGTATATATATATATGTATGATGTATATATATATAAATATGTATACATATGTATATATACATACTTATATGTATATATATATGTATATGCACATATATTCTTTTATTCCTTTACTCTTTTATTTTTTCTGCCATTTGCTGGAGCACCGCCTTTAGTCAAGGAAATCGACCCCATGACTTATTCTTTGTAAGTCTAGTACTTCTCTTGCAGAACCGGTAAGTGTCGGGGACGTAAACACACCAGCATCGGTTGTCAAGCGATGTTGGGGGAACAAACACAGACACAGAAACATATACATACATATACATATATACGACGACCTTTCAGTTCACGTCTACCAAAACCACTCAAAAGGCTTTGGTCGACGTGAGGCTATAGTAGAGGACACATGTCCAAGGTGTCACGCAGTGGGACTGAAGCAGGAACAATGTGGTTGGTAAGCAAGCTACTTACCACACAGCCATGTCTGCGCATGTGTATATACATATATGTATGTATATGTACATATATACATATACATACATATATGTGTATATATATATATGGGATAATGTACGAAAAAACAACAACAGACGAGGACAGGTGGTGTAAATAACAAAAGGATGTATTAGTATGACGCTCGGGAATACGGAAAGTCTTTGACGTTTCGAGCTACGCTCTTCAACAGAAAGAATACAGAGACAAGGAGAAAAACACGGAGAAAAAAAATTGAATAGTGTTCAGTCAACGGTCATATATATATATATATA
>NC_068982.1:171439719-171442475 GCF_001194135.2 Octopus bimaculoides | reverse complement strand
CCTACATATATATGTAGATATGTATGCATATATGTGTGCGTGTGTGCATACAAATACTTATTGTGTACTTGTGTCTGTGTGACATTAATCAAATGAAAAAAAACTAATCCTAATTCAATAATATTCTGAATATATTTTAGCATCAAACATCGAGTGTTTCTATTCTTCGTATCGACTTGATCCAGATTTTCTTCGACGGTCGAACTACATTAGAGAAAAATATTACACAATATTTGTATAAATCACATTAGAAAAAATATCGACAATTGGAGAAAACAAAGTAAAAACAAGATCATTACTTTTTTGAATAATACAAAGCACAGATGTCTAACTGGATTTGCTTTATTTTGATATGTAAGCGAAGTCTCGTATCGATTTTTCATAAAGGATGAACGGAGAAACATTTAATGAACGATAAAAAGATATATAGGAAAAAATGAAACGGGAATACAGAAAGAGAAAGTGATAGATAGGTAGAAAGAAAGAGAGCGAGATAGGAAGAGATTATCTCTCACAAGCTTTAAAGTATTTCACTAGAGGTAAAGAAATGGATGATACGATATAATGCGTTTCAAAGAACTCTTGCTACATATAAGAAATGCTTTAAATATGAATGTCAAAGTCCTATTAACAGTAAGTTTGTCAAACATCTTTTGCTCATTAAATTAAAGTTACGATTGATATTACCCGTCCAAATTCAAAGTAATTCCTTTGCAAGTAACCCGTATATTTGAGACATGGAGTATGATTGTATGAATTTGTACGTTGTATTATATATAGAAAAATCTCAATGTCTCAATGTATTTTTGGATAGCCATTCCATTTTTTTATGCTTTGGGTACATAATACAATATCTATTTATCTTTACTTATTAGAAACTCATAACATTTGGAAATTGCGTTTATTTCTGCTGAAATTTGGAATACAAAAGAAAACGAAATAATTCATTTATTTCATAAGGCAAGTGTCTTTGGCTCTTCGTTGAATAAATAGTATTTTCAGTTATAACGATATTGTTTTAAAAAATGACTTACAAAACTTCTTCAAAAGTTGCCTGGCCTAACGGTTAAGGCTCTCGACTGAGGAACTCATCTTAGTCCAGAAGGTCCATTAGGTCCTTGAGCAAGGCACTTCCTTCCACATTGCTCCAGTCTGCTCAGTTATAAAAGAGCACCAGCCCAGTGCTGGTTCAGCCATATCTTCCATCAGCGGTCACATCTAAGATTTCCGTTGAGTCAAGACCGAGGCGTCTTTCCAATGACGAATGATTTGATTTTTCACGGTTTGATTTTTGATATTTTTTATTGATAACTCATCAATATCAAGAAATGTTTTGTATTTTTATCGACCGTTTATCAATAGTCACACAGACAGAGTTATACAAATTTGACCAGAATTAAATAGTATCTTTATGCAAATACATTTCACAGGAACCGTACAAAAAAGTGGAAAAGTTTAAGGTAAGATCGAAATTAAATAAGATTAAACAGATAATTCAAAGACATTCATTCTACTTTCTAAATCGAATTTAATCAACCAGTGATAAGGAGAATAATGTATTTCAAATATTATTGCCCTTTTTATGTTGAATACATGATATGCAGTCGTTGTTTCAAATAACTGTATTAAATATACAATATTAGTATTTTTTTTAAATAAAATTTTTTTTTTAAATAAAAAATATTAATTATCTAGCTGAGATATAAGTACGCGTGTATATACATATATAAGTTTATATAAATAAATACGTATGTGAGTGTGTGTGTGTATGTCATATATATATGTATGTGTATGCATGTATGTATACATGTATGTATGTGTTCGTGTGCTACGTCATAATCAGTTGTAACGTAGCCCTCCCACTCTCTCTCCTTCTCTCATACATATAGACGTAGAGAGACCGAGTATGACATACATCTACAGATTGATTCTACACACACACACACACACACACACACACACACACACACACACAAACATCTTAAGTGTTATACTCGAGTTTTCTCTGTTTCCTTTACATATACATAGTTAATAAAGTTCTACTCAATACTATTAATAATTTATGAAGAACATTTTTCTGCTAAAGTTTAATAAATGAGTGCATCATTTGATGCAATGCTTTCTGTATGTAATTATATTAGCATACATTTTCTTCTATTTCAGACAAATGATGAAATTATTCTCTGTTTCCGTAATGTGTAAAGCTTTTGAAACAATGTTTATTGGTGATTTTAGTTTTGTGACTTAAGCATAATAGCTTGACTTGCTTTTCTCTAAATACATATTATCCTATAATTCTACACTGATATACACACGAGGAAAACAATTTTCCATGATAATTAAATAATTCTAAAGAAATGAAAAGTGTATATATACATACATAAATACATACATACATACATATATATATATATATATATTTGACAGGAATGGCAACAAAAGAAAGAAAGAGACCTCGATATTATGCAAATAGAGGAATTTATCTGTAAAGATATGTGACACTTATTCAGTAGCCATGATAAGACTCCGAGTTTCGGATGCTAGGATGGGGGGTCCACTCCAGCATCTCTTCAGTTATCCAGCTACCGGAAATTCCTTTGAAAAATGACCGTTTTTCAAAGGAATTTCCGGTAGCTGGATAACTGAAGAGATGCTGGAGTGGACCCCCCATCCTAGCATCCGAAACTCGGAGTTTTATCATGGCTACTGAATAAGTGTCACATATCTTTACACACACACACACACACACACACACA
>NC_068982.1:171438657-171439697 GCF_001194135.2 Octopus bimaculoides | reverse complement strand
GCTGGATAACTGAAGAGATGCTGGAGTGGACCCCCCATCCTAGCATCCGAAACTCGGAGTTTTATCATGGCTACTGAATAAGTGTCACATATCTTTACACACACACACACACACACACACACACATATATATATATATATATATATATATAGTATTATTTCTAAATCTCTCAGAGAGAGGCATTCAGTAACTGTTTTTTAAAGTAATAACTATTTGCTATCATAATGTGGTAGTCCTGGAAGGGACGATGTTCCTCTTTTATCCCCCAAAAACATCTTTGCTAGGTGGTTATACGACACAATATCCGTGTCCTTATATTTTCGAACAGGGAGTTCAGCACCCACACCAAGCGCAAAACAACATTTGTGGACTAGTTTCTGGGTTATTGCTCTTTATCAACACAGAGTAGCTGCTTGGCCAGATGGCCAAGTAACATCGTCCCATCCACGACAGCCACATTATGTTGGCAAATAGCCTTTACTTTAAGAAACTGTTACTGAATGTCTCTCTTTGAAAATGTAAGGACACAGATAATGTGTCGTTTCGCCAGCTAGAAACGATGTTTCTTGAGGCTAAAACAACAGTAACATAGTCCCTTTAGAACAGCCACATTGTATCGGCAAATAACCTTTAATTTATATATGCATATATATATAGATATACACACACAGATGTTGAACCGTTAATCCATTCACATTTTTCACTCTTAATAACACACACGCGCACGCACGCACGCACGCACGCACACACACACGCACACACACACATACACACACGCACACATAGTTAAGATGCATGCAATTATGAATAAATGCAAGTTTTTTTCCCGTTTCAAACCTTTCTTTGTAGGCTCGAAACCACAAAGGTTTCTTCATTCTTCCCGAGCGTCAATCTAATACACCTGCCTGTTGTTCCTCACCTGTCTTCACTTTTTGTTCGCCTTTTGTTTTCTGTAAATCTGTATATATAAATCTATATATCTATATATCTATCTATCTATTTATCTATCTATCTATCTATCTATCTATCTATCTATATAT
>NC_068982.1:171434207-171438540 GCF_001194135.2 Octopus bimaculoides | reverse complement strand
ATATATATATATATATATATATATAATCGAAAAGTACCGTTTCCAGTAGAGTACTATTACATATTAGAATTACTGTAGAGTTACTGAAGTCGTTTGGCAACTCTGTGTGTATGTGTGTGTGTGCTGTGTGTGTGTATGTGTGTGTGTGCGTGTGTGTGTGTTATTAAGTGAGTCTGTGTCATTCATACCTCTTATCATTATCTAGTATTTAGATTAAGTTTATCGTTTACTCCTCTGATTTGTTTCAGTGTGAGAATCGGCTCACAGAGAAAATTACCAAACTGACATGGTTGACATATATTCAAGTACGAAAAGAGTGCCAGGCGATGATTGTACAATGATTTACATAGAACAATATTGTGAATAATAATTAAATTAATATTGAGAAGATGACACATTATGTATATAATTCCACGGACGTCCAAATTGCGGTTTTTAGTAAGTATTAGAGAATTGTATCGATTAGATCATAGTGATTGCGGTAATCAGTGATTGTGCTGTCCGTGATGAGGGATAGTATTAATAGTGGGTTACTGAAGACACATAGATCTCACGAAATCATTTATTCCAGTAAGATTACTTTCGTGTATTTCATGGTGAAGGAAAAGTTGAAGAGACACTTGCACACTTGCATAAGAGAAAAATCAAAATAACAACAGCACCATCAGCAGCAGCAAGAGTAACAACCACTACAATAACCACAACACGAACAACAAGTGGACGGAAATAGTAGTATGTGTGTAAGAAACAGATGACATCCGCGCTTTAAAAATAAGTCTATTAGAAAAAGTATTTTGAATCCGTAATTAAGCAGATGTTATCATTAAATTTAGTATAAGATGAAAGTATAAAAAGATGGTACTTTTTGTTGATGGAACAGATTTAATTGAAGAATGCAAGACACACACAATAAGCTTAAACAAAAACAAAATAAAAATGATGAAATCGAATGGCCGTCAATTCTGTTTCTACCTTCTCTCATGCATTTGTTTTGACTTTTCTATTTTCCAACTCATTAGAATACTTGTTTGGAGGGAGTGATACATTTGAGAAATGCAAACCCCTGGCTCACGTTTAACAGCGGATAATGTAACCCCCATTCCACCCCGGATATTGAAGATGAGTGTTAACTGCAGTCTGAGCATCCCTGCAACGTTCATTGGTACTGTCCCGTTTCAAACGATTAACTGCTTAAAATAAATGTAAGATTTTGTTCCCTTTCTCTGACAGAATTGTTTTGCATTTCACTACATAATATTCTTGGCAAATATTTACAACATAATTAATATGAAAAACAAATGTGAGTAAAGAAATTCTATTTGTAAGAAGACGTAAGCTCTGTTTCGAAAATATTTCACGCAGACTTGGTGTAATTTAGCAGAATCAAAAACCTCAAGTTTTTTTACACAACACACAGTAACTAGTGAGAAAAGACGAATGTATTTAACAAACTACAGGCGTTGTATTATATCTCCGAGCGAGATTATTCACCTTAAAGACGGAAATAAGTATGCAACGTTTCGTGGGAATACTACTTGCATTAGACAAATTCATGTACTGAGCTGATATGTTTTCACTTATTTAACTAAGAGCAACTGATATAAGCACACCCTAAATAAATACCTCAGTGGATGAGTCTGTACCCATGTTCACTCTGCCAACACAATCATACGTATAACATAGGGTAATTATTCTTTCAAATATGACATTCCACGAGGGTCGATGTTTATCTTAAGTTGAGAATTTAGTTTTTTCTTGTCTCGGACACTGATCTATCATAGTTAATATTTCTGCCGAATGAAACTACGAAAGCCAACGAATAGTCTATTGATTTGGCGGTGTGGTGCTTACTTTATCGGGAAGTAATACTACTATAAGGGTTATTTAAGGCACGACGGAACTTGGTAATCGAAATTATACTTACTTGAGGAAATACTGAATTACCCATAAAAGATATTTGCTTGTTTTATCGACTATTTATCCCTGAGCCATACAATTCACTTTCTTCAACAATTGTATGAAATTTTCCATTTGATAATTTATTTTCAATAGATCGAAAAATTTCGAATATTCTCCCTAGTTTGCTCCTTTCCGATAAGTTTACGAATAAATTGAACCTCAGGAGAGACCTCGAAAACACTTCGAACCTCAGGGTTATCAGCAACGAAGTGATAGCTGTAACTTTCATTAATTTTAAGCTCAATAAGGCAGTCTCTACGAAGTTTCGTCCCTTGATAGAAAACACATCCCAGCTTCTGTCAATTTACAACCTACCTTTTTAAAGAAAGAATCTTTACTCAAGACAGACCTAGCTATACAAAAATTGGATGATTAACGCTGAGATTTGTTTCATCATAAAACAGTTCCATCAAGACGAATTTGATCTTAAACAACAACTTCAGATAGACAAACTCTTCTAAGAAAACTCGCTGGTGATTAAACACTGGCACTATGGATCACTATTTTATGTACCATATATAATGTGTGTATGTTTGTGTGTGTGTGTGTGTTTGTGTTATGTATTTGGGAAGTAGAAAAATGCGCATGTATATAATGAGTATAAAAAAGCGTAGTTGTAAAGTAAATGCGAGAGAGTGTAGAGAAGCCACGGAGTTATGTCTACTATTTGTGATAAAAGAAAACATTTTTGAACAGCTAATCTTTGTTAAAAAGTGAACCATAATATTAGGTTTTCAAACCATACTAATTAAGTAAAGGAAATAACTCGTGTGAAATCAGAAATTGGTTTTTTGTGAGAAGGTAGAAAGAGAACATCGAGGGAAAAGAAAAGAAAGAAATATATTGATGTCTATTATGCAGCGTTTATAAGGAAATATTGAGTGTTGTGGAAGGCTTATATGTGAGAATGTTCATGTTTAAGACAGAAATTATTAAGTGTATAAGTATTTATAGTGTTTTTTGTTTACACATTTGAAATATTTGAATGAATTTTACACGTTCGAACTATACAGAGAAGTTAAACGTCGAGATGGAATTTGAGAATGGTGTGTAAAATGAAAAACAAGTAGAACGAAAGTATCGGGAAATTGTCCAGGTAGAGGTGATGAGAAGTGTTTATAATTCCTTCGGAGTAATGGTGAAGTAAAATAAGCGAGCAACAGATAAATTCAAATTGAGATTTATTCTAAACTTGAGTTAAAATTTCGATAGAAGTAGTACTAAAATGCAATATGGTTTGGTGAGTGAGGTTATATATTCCAGTACAATAGATTAGAGTTTGTAACTTACGAGATTTATATAATTTATTACGCCTGTTATATTTTTCGTGACAATCTAATTTATACGCCAATTTTTGTGAATGGTAAGTGGTAAAGGTGAGTGATAGACTGAACAAGAGGTTAATTTTTAGAATAACTATTAATTTATTAAGAAAATCGAGGCTTTTACCATAAATTAAATGAAGTAATTTAATCTAAGAAAAGGTAGAAATGTTAAAGATCAGTGATGAAAAAAGAGCGGGTAATACATAAAAGATAATCAGCGGGTTTGCGGTAAAATAGATCATGTAAAAAGGTCTGAAAAGTAAACTATTATACATATGCAAATGGTGGATAATTTGATAGTCATGAGAATATGACATAATGACTGTTATGGCGTGAAAGCTAATAAAATAATGGGTGTCTATATTAGAATAATTAATGTTAGGGAACCAGATATAGATTTATGATGTGATAGCTTTAGGGTTGCGGAAAATAATTTACACAAGGCATATATTTATTACTTGATTGTTTAGAATGTGTTATCGATGTATATTATTACAAAATTGACTACCTATTAAAACAGATGTGTGTTTTAGGTATTTGTAATGTCAGCTCTAATTGCAGGTCTGTTGCTAATATTTATGTCCTTATGGCATGTAAAACGGTGGTCAATGCAAATGCTAGGAAAGGCTATCTTTACATATATGTTCAGTGTGCGATTAAGTATGCAGGTGAAAGAATTTACGATTACGTGCGAGAATGTATTTAAATGAACGTATTGCAGCATTGAAGGTAGTAAGCATATATGATGAAGGCTAGATGACCGAAACATCATGGTCACGATCACTCCGCTTGTAAAATTTTAAGAAATATCTACTCTACTAAAAAGTATTGAGTAATCCTTCAGTTTAATGTCGTTTTCTATATGGAGATGAATCCCCATAGAAAATTGGGAGGGAGTCGCTTCAGGGTTTATGTATGCCGGGGAATTATATTTGCATTACGTGGAACTCTGAACAGCATAATATAATTCTAAATAATTCTATTCACTTCACAGATTTTTAAAATATAAATTAACATACACAAGCGTTTATATATATATATATATATAT
>NC_068982.1:171430878-171432335 GCF_001194135.2 Octopus bimaculoides | reverse complement strand
ATATATATATATATATATATATACATATATATAAATATATATATACATGTGTATAAACGTGTAATTTAAGCGAGGTATTGGTGATAAACTAAAAGTGGAATGTGTATAAAAATAAGTATTAGTTATGTTTAGTGAAAGTGAAACAAGAAACGAAATATAATGGTCAGGAACTATAAATTCGTAATTACCATTCCTATCCATTATACACCAACTGTGTAGTATTCCAGTAGATAGTGGAACATAGTGTTAGAGTATATTATGACAAGAATAGTTCGTATATTTATAAGAACGGTAGGGCGGCTGAATTAGTATGAATAAAGTGGAATGAAACAAAGGAGAAGAAAATATTTGAAGTTAATCTAAATGGGTGTAATAGAAGAATGGAAGAGACAGTGACATAAAAAATGGAGTGCTTATTTTGGAAAGTTATTCGAAAAACAACTGTATTTATATAGAAGTATATATTGCTAAAGAAAGTATAAAGAACTAAAGAGAAACTCATTTCATAATACACAATGCAAATATATAGTTATGCAAATATGACATATCAGTTAAAAAGAATAAAAAAAAAATAACATTAAGATGTTAATTAAATGAAGGAGAATAAAAACATACGTCCATATTTTCCATCTGATACTGAGCCCATCTATTATTTTTATTACCGATAAACACACATTTTTACTTCCACAGGTGTATGCAATTCCTCAGATACTACGACTTTGTTATATACAAGGTGCAAGGGGTGTTTGAGGTTATATTTGGTAACTGAGTAAAGCAACTCAAAACTAGTAAAGCAACACCAAATGTATTTTCATGATGTATTGTGCATATATTTTTGACAAGCTTCCTTACAAGATTATTTATGGATCTGAATTTAGAGATACACATATTACAATCCACTGAGGAACATGCACAAGTGATTAAGGCAAATATGTGGTATTGAGTACTGACAAGCAACTGAAAAGCAAATATGTGGTATTGAGCAGAATATTTTCTGTACCCCATCTTTTACACCAAGAAAAAAATGTGTACATGATAACACTTTTAATCAGTTACGATCAGAAGCCTTGAGGGCCAGTGCCTGGTATTGTATCAGGGGCATGTTTTATTATTATTATTATTATTCAGTAGTTTTATTTTTATAACGTGCTTTCACTTCACTACCGAGCGCAGCTCTGTGCGCCTTGGGTATGTGCTGTGGTTTGCTGTGGTGCTCTTATGTTTACTGTATTGAAAGTGTTTTGCGTAGAATGTGTGCAGTACCCAGTAGTGCAATTTTCTGTATGTTATATATATTTGTAAGTCCTGGTGTTTTTGTTATGTATTTGTCTGAATATTTTTTTATTATACCTAAGGCACCTACTATGATAGGAATTGTTTCTGTTTTTAGATTCCACATTCGAGTTATCTCTATTTCCAGGTCTTTGTATTTTGAAAGTTTTTCCATTTCTTTTAGA
>NC_068982.1:171425512-171426869 GCF_001194135.2 Octopus bimaculoides | reverse complement strand
TATATATATATATATGTGTGTGTGTGTGTGTGTGTGTGTGTGTCTGTGTGTATTGTATTGCCCAGGTGTCGAAACCATAGTGATATTCATGGGGCAGCTGTTGATGGAGGTGTGCTAGGTTGGTATGGCTGTTATTGAATGTGCGGAATAGTTTTATATGACATCCATTGATATATGTGTGTGTGTACACATACATACACACAGAGGGAGATGCACGCATACGCGCACACACGCACGCACAGACACACACACATTTGTATATGTACGGATATGTATGTATTAGCATATTCAGAAATACATATATGCTCACAAACGTATGTGCATGCAGATATATGTACATGTGTGTGTGCATGTATAGATATTCGTTTCTTAATTACATGTACACATTTAAGAGTAACAGATACAATTATAACTACACAGGCATAGACATTACTGTACAAATGTGAATAAACAGAAATGTAAACACGTTTCACATAGAAGAATACCTCACATCAATTAGTATCAATCAAATATGTTGACCTTTAAAGGTCATTTGGAGTTCATGTCGGCGTTTTAAATTCACTAGCTATATTCTATAGTCACCGGTCAGGGCCAGCGTTACCTCTAGGGTCAGCTCAACCCTCATAACTATATTTGCCAAAAACACCATCACATACCTCAGGCCATTAGTTTTATCAGTTGTTAAATTTCTCTGTTACAATGCGGAGATATTTATGACAAAAGCGAGACTCTCTATCACTCGCTTTTTAACTATTTCACTTTCTCTCTGTGTGTTTGTCTGCCTGTCTGTCTGTCTATCTGTCTGTCTCTTTCTCTGCGAGTATGTGTGTGTAAGTATGCGTGCGTGTGTGTGTGCGCGCGCGCGTGCGTGTGTGTGTCTCACGTATAGGTTTTAATCCCTCTCTTTAACTGAAAATGAATGAAAAAATTTTCCCATACAAACATCTGTCTATATTATCAGACAGCATTCATCACAGATCTTGAATTCTGAATTTACTTTCGGGGCGTTAATTTTATCTGCCTGTTTGTCTGTATGTATGTATGTATGTATGTATGTTTGTATGCTTGTTTGTCTGTCTCTCTCTATATATATGTGTGTGTGCGTGTGTGTGTGTGTGTGCGTGCGTGCGTGTGTGTGTGTGTGTGTGTGTGTGTTTCTATCTATTTTGCAAGGTACGTAATCGATCTTATAGACTCCGTACTTGACTGGTACTTAGCTAAATCCCTTTGGAAATATAAAGCGCAAAAGCAATCTCCAAAATATCTGAATCTGAACTCAGGAAGAAAATCAACGGAACTGAATTCAGCAAAGCACTTTTCTTTGTCGCTTCAACGCTTCTATTGCTCTCTTCTATAG
>NC_068982.1:171421474-171423446 GCF_001194135.2 Octopus bimaculoides | reverse complement strand
ATATATATATATATATATATATATATATATATATATATATATATATATATATACGCGGAGTGTGTGTGTATGTGTACATAGTTATGTAAACAATACATTTATACATACAACCATTCACTCAAACACACATGCATTTCACTGCAGTGTTCATTTATCGATCTGTTTTTTACATGTGTATAATTTGGGAACTTAATATATTTTAAATAGTGCCATTCGTAGTCCTGAGTACATTCTCCATATTATAATCTGGTCATTGCATCCTTATATATTTTGATTTACAGCTAAATAAGCTATCTTTTTCCGTAAATATTACCATGTGACCTCTTTTAGATTCTTTTCTTTGCTCAAGTATGGCGGCAGTTAAGAAACGTATTGGTAAGAGGCTTATATTTGGAAGTTTGTATGTAAGGTCATTTATAAGTTACGTGTATATAGTTTGAGTAAAAAGCGTTAACACAATGCTACGAGTCCCCTTTGCTGGAGTGGAATGTTTTCAACATATTATAAGAGATTTATATAAGGGAGAGAAGATAGAATACTTATTTCTTCCTTTCTTAGTCCCCTCACCTTTACTCTCTATCTCTCTCTCTCTCTCTCTCTCTCTGTCTCTCTCTCTCTCTCGTTCTTTCCCTCTAAAATGAAGGAAGGATATGAATTTATATTGCATTCATAATGTTAGTGGTAACGTATATCATGATCGTGAAAATTAATACATTGGCCAAATACACAAAGTACCCGTAACTGGCTTGGCATTTCATTAGGATGGCTGAATTCTTTTATTCTTTAACTTGTTCAGACATCTTACTACGGCCATGCTGGAGCACTGCTTTATTCTTTGTATGCCTAGTACTTATTCTGTCGATATCTTTTGCCGAACCGCCAGGTTACGGGGACGTAAACACACTAACATCAGGTGTCAAGCGATGGTGTGGAGACAAACACAGGCACACAGAGGCATACATATACACACACACACACACACACACACACACACACATATATATATATATATATATATATATATATATATATATATATATATATATACATATATATATGACGGGATTCTTTTAGTTTCCGTCGACCAAATCCACTCACAAGGCTTTGATCGGCTCGAGGCTATAGTAGAAGACCCTGGCCCAAGTTGCCACGTAGTGGGACTGAATAGGAAAACCATGTGGTTGGGAAGTAAGCTTCTTACCACACAGCCACTATACATATATTTTCCTTATAGACATAATTATAATTATATCTATATAATTATATATTTACGTTAATGTTTACCGATATGGTTTTTTACTTACGATCATTAATTGATTTTATCCTTAATTCTGTGTATAAGGATTTGTAACGCAATGCATTAAAAATAACACCTTTTCCAATATTAAGCGCATACTAATTTACATGAACTAATATTTGTATCATGACGCATATTAATTTCTGTCTTTCGTATATACCTTAATTTGTATGTTGCACCTAGAAAACTTTGTTGAATGGCATTTTGTTTTTAGGTACATGACTACTCGACACTCTGCGTTACATTGATTTAATATGGATAGCAGAAACCAACGCTATGCCACTTTCATACTCGAAAAATCTCAATGTTTAGTGGAAAATGTGTAATTGATGCTTTTTTTATGATTAATATCCACGCAATAGCAAAAGATTTCAGATACGCAAAGAAATTTCACTCTGCTTCCTCCACCATATCCTTCACTCACCCCTCCTCATTCTGTATCTTTCACTCGTGACGGGACACGAGGTAGTCGATTCTCTCTTTGCGTCACATAGGTTGATGCAATTTATCTCTTGTTGCATATAATCAATACAATAGTGTGATGTATGATATATATATAATTCAATATTCGTTTTACAGTCCTATTTTAAAAACGATCTGCCTTTTCCATTGCTTTGAAGCATAATATATTTACAATGGCACATTTAAAGTATTATGCATCTTGCGAAATACGTG
>NC_068982.1:171416180-171418964 GCF_001194135.2 Octopus bimaculoides | reverse complement strand
TGTGTGTGTGTGTGTGTGTGTGTGTGTGTGTGGTCATTCAATTTATTTCCAGATTTCTTGCCATCAAAGAAAGAGTCGGTTTCCAACCTAGATCCAAGTCTACTTAGGTAGAGTTTCAGCAACATGATTAGGGTATTTTTGTATGTAGCATGACCGCAGTAGAATAAAAGAATAAAATGAACCAACAAAGACTCAGAGAGAAGATGACCTTAGAAAAATTCAAAATAGAACTGTTACGGTTAAGAACCAATTCGAACGAAGTCAATTTCAAGGCACTCGACAATGAAGTGGAAACTCAAATTTCAAAATACTGTGAAGGCACACTCCAGTATAAAACCTCCAAACTTTGGAGAAAAACTGTGAGCATGAAGAAATAGCATCCCACCATCGGTGGAAATAAAATTCCTCGTGGTTCGTTAATTATGAATTGGATTTCAAAAGCGAACATTAAACATACACTACTTCAGATTATGACAATAATAACAGAACTATTATCAATAATACCTTGTTATCGTATTCACGAACGATAAAAGGAAATGCGCGGCAGTCTAACATGTTCATGATATTTAAATGAAAACAGAATGCAAAGTTGCACATTTTACTAAACCTTAGAATTATGAATGTCAAATCTGGCACGGGTGGATTTTCAACTAGTTTTATAAATCAACATATCTAAATATCACATAAAACAGATCAATTCACTACCACAATGATCAGTCTCTATCTTAGATCATCCATACATTGTAGTCTTATAACTTAGTCTACACACATCTTTTCACTCAATCCTTTTTCAACAAGCTCGATTTTCAAACAGCCGGGCATCTCTCAACACTAATGTTGTTTGTTTGTTTTTTCTTTCAATACATCTACCTTCCTATGTTCGAAATGAATGAATACGTGGACGTCTTATCAGTCAAGTAGGAATCGAACATGTCATGATTACAATCTTGCATTTTTGTTTTTGACTAAGTTCTAAATAATATTTCTCCACCTTCGCTATTTCTTTTTGTTTGTGTGTGCGTGTCACTCTCACACACGTATCTCTTGTAATCCAGACCTTTATTCCTTCCTCCTTTTGTTGAACTTTTTCACTTTTTTCTTTGTACTTCTATTCATTCACATTTTATCATAAATATTTTTCTTAATTTTCTTTCTTTCCTTTCTTTTACCATTTTTCTGTCTTACTTTCTTTCCTTCCTTTTCTTTTCACCTCAGTTTTCTTTGTTTCTCTCTTTCTTCCTCTTTCTTTTCTCATTTGCTTCATTGCATTTTTATTTCGTTTTATTTGTTTTCATTCTCTATTTTCCTACCCCTTTCCTACACTCTTTCGTGTCAAACTTAGTCACTCTAAATTTCTTCCTACTTTCTTATTCTTCACAGCTTGTACAATAAACAAACTTTTCTCTACTTCAAAGCAACGGAATCGGCAAAACACTTTTCACTTGGTATCAGGTAAATATTTTATACTCTTGCGTTCAAAAACATTTCATTACGTTCGCAGTTAAAACAAAAACGCAAAACGTTCAGATAAACATTTTATAACGGCCTATTTAGTTGGATTATATTTTTAATAACATATCTACACACACAAAAAGTTCTTAAACAGTAAATAGCTTAAAATTCAGAGGATTTTAAAAAGAAATGACTTTTTCTGCACATATAAAACAATGTTTGATCTTAACTGCATGTGTGTGTATATATATATATATATATATATATATATACTTACATACACACGTATAATGTCTGCACCCTCATATATGTATATATTCACTAATATATATATATATATGTGTATATATATGTATATATATGTAAATATGTATGTATATTCATGGACATGCAAATACATGAATATAATATACATACTCATACACATGCCTATATACTTATATCACAGACTGAAGGATGCGCATTAAGATACGCATACGCAAATATATGTGCATATACACATATGCATGAACATGCATTTACACATGCGTAGTAAGTCACATCTATGTTTGCACACCTAACTATAAACATCGATGTATATTTCTATGTGTTTATGTATCTGCTTATCTATCTATTTATAATTACCGATGAAGTCTTTCGCTCTCGTACCCGCTTACACGCTATATTAAATATTTGTCTATGAATCTATTAGGCTTTATACCCATGTATTCGAGCTACTGTTTATTTACGAGACCATATAACAGCTCTATCTGTATGGTTATATTTGTCTATGTAACTACGTTCTTTTTTTATGCCTTTGTGTGCCGTATTTATGTATATCCAACCTGGGCTTTACGTAAATATCATTGAGATACGGATATCTGATGGGAAATGAATGTGTTTAAATCTAAACGTGTAAATGAGAAGAAATTTAAATAAAATACAGTTTAGCTATATAGGTTTCTAACTGAGGGACAAGTCAATAATTTTAGAAGTGAGTTAATCGAAACCGTCGAAATCAGTACTTGACTGGCGTTTCATTTTTTCAACATCGGAGGGATGATATGTAAAGTTGATCGCGGCAAGATTTGAGATCAGAAAATAAAGAACCAGAAGAAATGTCTCAGCATTTTTTTTTCCGACACTCTAAGAAATTTTGCCAGCTCGTCGTATTATTCTATTTATACTAAATAATAAGGGTTTCTACTTTAGGCACAAGGTAAGTAAACAGAAAGGGTTAGTTAATGATATCGACCTCACAGATAAAAGGCAAAGACGACCCTGTTGGAATTTGAACACAGAAAATAAATAACCGCAACAAACAGCAGAAAAATATTTTCCGGTCATCTTACG
>NC_068982.1:171408492-171415931 GCF_001194135.2 Octopus bimaculoides | reverse complement strand
TATATATTTCGTAGCACTCCGTCGGTTACAACAACAAGGGTTCCAGTTGAACCGATCAACGGAACAGCCTGCTCGTGAAATTAACGAAATTAACGTGCAAGTGGCTGAGCACTCCACAGACACGTGTACCCTTAACGTAGTTCTCGAGGAGATTCAGCGTGACGAAATGTGTGACAAGAACGGCCTTTGAAATACAGGTACAACAAAAACAGGAAGAATGTGTGAGAGAAATTTGTGGTGAAAGAATACAGCAGGGTTCGCCACCAATCCCTGCCGGAACCTCGTGGAGCTTTAGGTGTTTTCGCTCAATAAACACTCACAACGCCCGGTCTGGGAATCGAAACCGTGATTCTTTGATAGCGAGTACGCTGCCCTAACCACTGGGCCATTGCATCTCCACATATATATATGTATGTATGTATGTATGTATGTATGTATGTATGTATGCATGCATGTGTGTGTGTATGTATGTATGTATGTATGTATGTGTGTATGTATGTGTGTGTGGTCGTGTGTGTGTGAGCATCTGCGTGTGTATGAAGGGAAAACTAAATATCTTATAAACATTAAACATTCCTTTATGATTTATTTTACTTTTTGTGCGCGCGCATACGCACACAAAACACATGTATCTGTTTATACATTCAGTTGAACGGTCGGCTACGTTTCGCTGTCAATTAATTGAATGAGGTAATCTCTATAGCCATCTCTTAATCTTCTGTTTTCATTTAATTGTTGACCACATGTTTGTTAATGTCTCATTTTATTTTTAGCTGATTATCGAATGAAAATCAAATGTATTAGTTTTAAATCCAACACATCAACAAAGTACATTAACTAAGACACTCCAAAGGAATATCTATAAAGAGAAAGTGAAAATTAAGGAAAATGTAAGAGTATGAATTTAAAAAAATAGGGAAGAAGCAGAAATAAATAAATTGAATGAAAGACATGGGAGATAATATAGAAGAAAAATATGTGTTTGTTTATAAATGCTACATAAATAAAGTTCTATTGACCTACTGTTGAAACTAGAATTCCATAGTGTTCAATTAATAGGAATAAGGTGAAGTGTAAAGTGAAACATGAAATATATGGGTAAAAACAGCGATGGGAAGATATGAAATAAATATGATGAGAGAGAGATAAAAGACAGAAAAACCATCAAAAATATAGAAAAATCCTGAATACAAAGAGTTGAAATTAGAAGAAATGGCTGGTTGCTATACAAGAGAAAAGAGGAATTGCAAAAAGATAAACAGAGAAGAAATTAGTCGAAATGATATATGGTTAGAAATATATAAGCTGATGATTGTAAGTAAACGATGAACGTTGAAGGGAAGACAAGAAAACTGAAATAGAGAATTAAATTAAATTAAAAGAATAGGAAGAGTATGACCTGAGAATTGTATGAAGAGACTCGAAAGAAGGATGAATACAGATAAAAGAAAGGACAAAGAAGGAAGAATAAGATGATATAGTTGAACATTGAAATAAAAATAGAAAATTGGGAATGAAAAGTGAATACAAAAAAATGAAAGGAAGAAGACAGAGAAAATTATATAATATAACGCTAGGGAACTATATGAGAAGCTAGAAGAAATTAAAAGTATATAGGAGAGGGATCAGGAGGAAAGGATAGTGCAAAAAATATGCAATGAAATAAGAATTAAGATAAGAAAAAGAGAAATGATAACGGGCAGCAAGGAGAAAATGAGATGAGTTGGCACATACAGAAAAAAAAGAAAAGGACAAAAAAGAAACATAACAAAGAAGAAAGTGGATATAGTGTAAAAGTAAAAAAAAAAAAAAACAATGAATAGAACAAGTGAAGAAAAAGAGAAATATCGAAAAAGAAATGCAGGAAGATCTTGGATAAAATAAAAGAAATGTTTTACCAAGACAGAAAAAATGGGAGAGAAAGGTCAGAGAAATGCTGAAATAACGTAAAGATATAAATCAAAAGTAATAGTTAATAAAGGAAAGAGAGATGAGCGAATGAGACTGAAATTACAAAGACAATGATTTTTCTTTCTCTTTTTACTAATCAAAACGATACAAAAGGCCGAATGGAGCGAAAATATATAAATTCCTTCCGGAAACATCGGTAAATAGAACGACGATACAAGGAACACCAGGAAACTACTCAAAAGTTTTAAAAAGTTCCGACGCTTTGTGGGGCATTTTAGGAAGAATCCAAAGTCGAAGTTTTGTGAAGTACACTTCGATTGTTCCGAGGACAAATAGTTTAAAACACTTTGGTTATCAAATTTTGAAACAAGACGTGCTTTTTCCCTCAAACATTTTACAGGTCATTTTACGTAATCTGATCAAAAAGTATCCGGACTGTTGCCATTTTAGCGAAGCTAAAGTATGCAGAGTGAAGCCGCTTGGCACAGATTAATCTTGAACTCTGTTGAGCATGTGCACTAAGTCTTAACATTCTAGCTCACTTCCGCTATTTACAACAGTGCTTGGAATGTGTATAGCGTTTGATCGTCTCATTGACCATGACAGAGAAAGTTGAGCAGAGAACCTGCATCAAATTTTGTCAAAAGCTTGGCGACACCTGCTCAGAGGCTTCTCTGCAAAGTTTTTAAAAAGTTATCATAGTTATCGACACATTCAAGGAGATTTGTGCAACTGAAACCCGAGTGTCATTTTGATCAGCTGAATGCAGTTTTGGCACAAACTTGACAGACACGCGTCTCATACGCAAATCTTCAGTGATAATGGACTGAACTGAATCACAACTAATCTGCATATCCTCTGATAATTCATGGATGGTGATTTCATGATTTCTCCTTACAGCTGCAAGCAAATCTACAATGTTTTTCTCAGTTCTTCTGACGGGTCTCCCAGAACGTTCGTCAATATCGACATTTTTTCAGTCATCTTGGAAACGTGTGAACAACTCGTACACTGCGTGCGGCTCATACATTCCTCTCTATACACTTTCCGCAACTTTGTGCAGGCCTTTGAACAGGTATCGCCATGACAACTTTATCATGGTCAATGCGACGATCACACACTACACACCTTTCTTCCAAGCACTGCTGTAAACAGTGGAAGTAAGCTAGAACGTTAAAGCCTAATGTAACAATCGGCTTTACTTTGTGTGCTTTAGTGTCGTTACTATGGCAGCAGTGTGGATACTTATTGATCAGACCACGTTTAGGAATTAAGACAGAGATGTATAAAATACATGTGCTCTGGGGCAAGGATATCTGCTGAACAATCTCAAATCGTTAAAGTGTGATAATGATCAATGAGATAAAAATTTCTGAAAGTTACTCGCTCAGTCTTCTTCCGGCTTACTACAAGGTCTACTTTTCTTATGGGTTGCCTGTATCAAGTAACATGACAACAGTTTTCAAGAGAAAGATAGAATAGAGAGAGATATGTTGCTCTTCATTAAGCAGCCTGAAAATATGTGACATTGACTTACTTAAAGCCGAATGGCCTGCTCTGAATTTGTGATTAAAGACCAGACACATCAAGTTCGAGAGTAATCGTATATTTGTTGGTTTTCTCATTCGCTCTTAGTGTTCTGCCGTTACGACCCCAAACACCAAATTTTCAATACATTTCTCTACAGTTTCTATATTTCTCTACACTCTCTAAATTATCAACATTCTTTACCCGTGTATCCTTTAGTTTCCCCCATCTGCTGCCTTTTCACAAATTAAACAAAATGCTATTTACTAATATTCATATTGAGTGCGACTATGTAAAAGGTATATGCTGAATATGTAGAAGGTATTTATTCCGGTTTATTACTTTCTGAGATTAAATCTCACAGAAGTCAATCTTGCCTTTCATCTTTCTCATTCAGAAAAGGAGTTTGGGTGGCATATTATTTGATTGACTCCTCCCGACAAATTTCTGATTCTGTGCTTATGTTAGAAATTATGTGTGTGAGTTAGTTTAGCAGAATCGTTAGGACGTCGTGAAAATTGTCTTGCAGTATTTTGGGGCTCTTTACACCTAATGTTCAAATACTGATTAGGTTTTTATCGTTCTAAGGTTGATAAAATAAAGTACCAATCAAGGATTTGTGTCTATATCAAAAAATATTCACACGAAATTATTGAAGAAAATTTTATTATTATGATTACTCGTAATAATCGTTGTCGACGTCATAGTTGATTCCGCAGTAGTTATAGAAACAGGATTAAGAGTTGGTTGTTGCAAACGCAACGTTAAAGTCAGCGAAGAGGAAGGAGGTAAATGGAAAGTATAGCGCTGATGAAAGGAGAAGAGAGCGGGCACATAGCGTAATCGTATCCAATATCTCCCATAGTTAAGCAAATTTCAACTTCCGGAATGTCAAGCCGACCCAGCTGATTAGATTCACATACCCACCTACACATCTTTTCTTACTCCGTTAAATATATTCATTTCTCATTTCTCCTTTCACTTTCACTTTTCTTCTTGTCTCTCAATCTTTTCTTTCTCTCTTCTTTTCTCATTCATTTTCTCTTGTCCTCTTTCTATCTCACTCTTTATTTTTTATCTTCTACCTTTTCACTCTTTGCTCTCATTTTAACCTCAATAGCCACCTGCTGTACCCGCTCCTCTCTTCTCGCTTTCACCTACAATACTCCAAGCACATCTTCACCATTATTAGGAATTATCCGTTAACTTATTTATTTCCTCGTCGTCGAAGCAACCACCACCCAACAAACATCGATATCATTTCCAACTTCTTTCTCCTCCTTTTTCTCCTCCAACTCTTCGCGTTCTTTTTTCTCCTCATCAATATCTTCACCGTTGTCCGTATCACATAAACTACTTCCTTTATTTCCAATTTCCCCTAGTGCCACCTCTATCTTTTCTTTCTCATTAACATCGTAATCCTATTCTTCTTACTCTTCCGCCTCACAACCAACATCATCATCGTCGTCGTCGTCGTCGTCGTTGTCATCGTCTTCTATTGTTCAATAGATTTTCTATCTTTATGCAAAACTAAATATGCTAGGTAATCAAGGACAACAAAGCAAATTTATTACTAATGTTGTTGTTAATAACTTTATTGCTGTTTTTGTATTTATTGCGGTCGATGTAGTTACTATTGTTAATGCTGCATCTATTATTGTTATTGCTCATTTATCATATGCTTCTTGATATATATTCTCTTTGTCTCTCACGTTCTTTCTTTCACACACACATACATACGTATGTGCGCGCGTGAGTCTGCGCGTGTGTGTGCGTGTGTATTAATCACCCATCGTTCGTGTATTGTTTTACTGTACTCATGTGGCAGCAGAACAGCTGGATTCTAATTTTGGAATATTTCTTACTTTCGCAGAACATTCATATACAGAAACATTTCTATATATATTTGCATTTTTATCAGTTATTAGAATCTTCCTACAGTGAGAGTTCCTAACAAAGAAACGAAGCGGTTGCGATATGGATTATATATTGTACTTTAGAAAAAATTCGCACATTTGAACAGTTCCACTTACAGATTAGGAGAATTCTTGTTAGGAAGACACTCCCTTTGCTATAAAATCGTAGCTTCTCCAAATTGTCACTTAAATATTTATGAACATTATGATTGATATAAATATGAATTTCTAATCAAAGTAGAGGGGCTGCCGGCTTCGAAGCAGCTCTTTATAATATTTTCTTTCTCAGGGTGCTGGAAGAGATGACCACATCTGCTGGGCAGCTAACTTCTATACATAGATTTTCTTCTCTATTCTAACCAACTACAGCAGGCATTTTAAAACATGGTAGAAGTTTTATGGAAATGTTTCACCAATACTCCTTGCGTTGATATGTTTTTTTTTATTTGATAACAGAAATGTTGTCATTATTTAAGCGAGGGCCGTCTCTCATACCGGTGGTATCTTCTACTCTTTTAGCAGCATTCATCGCAAGAGGAGGGGACAAATTTTGTTGATGTTTATTAAATATCTATTGTTTTCACAGGAAAATAAACTTGATACTCGAAGTTTAATTGCTTTAGTGTCTGGTTTGTTCATGAGATATTTCATAGCTAGTTCTTGCTTTTGGATTACAAAAGCATAACTTCCGAGATATGATGTGACTCATAGGTCACGAATTTTATATAACATCAAAATATATGTTACAATGAGTTCCTCTGATATAGAAATAGATTGTTTGCTGTATTCTAGTTAATTTATTCATAGTTAATTTGTTAATTTGTAAGAAATGTATGAAGCTTAATAACACCAAGGAAACTATGCTCACTAACATTTATACCAGTCGATCAAAATTTGCTGAAAACGTTTCAAAGAGAATAGCAGGCCTCGGTTTCAAGTATGTTGTAAGTGATTTTGTGTATTTGAAGTATTGCAAAAATTCTTAATTTCTATCATTTCTGTCACAATTTGCTCTGCATCTGTATGTATAGATATTTTAGTTATTTTTACATTAATGATTACCAACATAGATTCCAATAATTTACAATAATTTTGCATAAAATAATAAGAATTTCATTTATATTCCAGACGTATCACTTTTAAATATAGAGATGTATGCATTTATATATTAATTATGTTTAACATTGTAGACAGAGTTTTCTCCATGGGAATTTTGTGTGTATTTTGGTAGTTGCTTGGGTCAGCATAATCAATATATATATATATATGTTTAGTCAAATGGATGTGATGGTACCCGGATTTTTCAATGTGAAAGAAGTTTTGCATGCATGCCATGCGTGATATCTACTAGAAGAAAAAAAAACATTTGCACTGGCTTATGTTGTGGAAATAAAGGAAAATAATTTGTCTGAATCTTTCTATATGAATTGTCATTTGGCAACGGAATGTTCAGCATTCATATGATCACCGTATCAGAGAAGTGAAGTTTACTGATAAACTATAAATAAATGAAGGCAAGTGTTTTCAAAGTATATATGAGCCAATGATATGTTTTATTTCACAGGAAAATAAAATTAATATAAATGTTAGAAAATGCATACTTGTAGAGAAATAAAATAACATACAGATATATCACCGACAGGTTTAAATGGGTGTATTTCCCTTATTCTCTTATTCTCCTACACTTCCACTTAGTTCAGTAATCCATTTTTCTTCCTTCAACTCATTTCTCACTAAATCTTTTTATATTATCTGGCTCTGGTCTTAAACCGTTTTTTCTCCTTATCCCTTTCGTCTTTCATTATAACTCTCTCACACACTTTCTCTCATGTAGTACATTTTGTACTGCTTCTTTAATTTTACACTGTTGTATTACCACTTTAATTTTACTCCTTTCAACCATTCACCTGAAAAAAGGCTTCGTCCGAAACGTTGGATTTTCCATTCCGCAAGGTAATTTCACTATACACTTTTTGTCTATTTTAGTAAATATATATATAGATACATATATATAAGCACACACACACACACACACACACACACACACACACACACACACACACACACACACACACACACACACAC
>NC_068982.1:171406879-171408054 GCF_001194135.2 Octopus bimaculoides | reverse complement strand
ATATATATGCATATAAGATTCAGTCCAGTATTATGCGCGCAGCGCGAAGTAATGTGAATAAAATCAAAATAAATTATTTGTGCAGCTGAAGATGGTACTGCATTTAAATTGATGTAATGATTGCATTGTTCAGTTAAATGGAACCTCTTGAAACAGTCGTACTGCATCACTACTTGATATCCTGCTGCTTATTTTGATATATATATACATACATACATACATGCATACATATAAATACATATACACACACACATATATATATATATGTATGTATACATATACATCCATGTATACATATACATACATGTATACATATATATATACATACATGTACACATATATACATACATACATGTATACACATATATATGTATGAAGGGAGAAAGGCATAGATAGATAGATAGATAGATAGATAGATAGATAGATAGATAGATAGATAGATAGACAGAGAGAGAGAGAGAGAGGAGTGAGAGAGACAGAAAGTAAAGATAATTCAGGATAAACTTCATTGATCTCGGTAGGGAATCATCAGATCATCGAACTGTCACTTCGGTTATTTTCTGCTGAGACAACGATGTTCATTCTTCACTACTAAGTGTATCTTCATTACTTTTTATGCGAAGGTCAGCCTCCCATACAGATCTCAAACTATGGCATGCCGCCCAGGCTTTGCTCTTCCTCTCAACTATATCTCCCTCTGCGAAATAAAGCACCGTAAAGGTAGAATTATAAATAGAAAATAGTAGCACAGCGTACCAATTTATGCTGGAAATAGCAATTTATAATTGTTCGACACTAAGTAAAGCTTCACTGAATGTATAGAGGCAAACATGTGTGCGGACGGCGAATATAAAAAGAAATTCGTCTTACTTCCAGAAAGAACATGAAAGAAATGGACAACCTAGCAGTCGAGTTTCGGACTTTTCAGAATACATTTGTTATCGTAAAACTGATCGGTCCTCGTCAGCTAGGTCCAGCAAAGAGACTACATTTAAACTATTCGCTACATCAATGCCTGTATACTCAGCCAATTGCCCCAGCTATGAACAGAACCTAGATCAGTGAAAAAGTTTTATATAAAAATATAAATTTTATTACAATACATTTAGCGGATATTTTAAATTTATTCTCTTTGATGGACCGAGCTGAGGAGGACCAATCCATTTCACGATAAC
>NC_068982.1:171405379-171406163 GCF_001194135.2 Octopus bimaculoides | reverse complement strand
TATACATATATGTATGTATGTATGTATATGTATGTAAGTATGTATGTGTGTATGTGTATGAGTATATATATATATATATATATATATATATACATATATGTATGTATTATGTATATGTATGTATGTATGTGTGTGTGTATGAGTATATATATATATATATATATATATATATTGTATTCATGCATATGTATACGGTAATGTGTCTGGATTTCATTAAATCCACACATACACACACACACATGCATATACACACATATGTATTATATTATCTTTCACTCTGCCATATTTAACGAAAGTGATAAGTTAATACTAAACAAACTTAAAGTTCATGAGAATTTATCTGAGGGGGAAGCGTTCAGATTTCTCCGTCTTTGGTAATATTTGTTGCTCACTTCTGTGAAATACAACACAAATACGGTGAAACTTGAGACACTTCACTCGATTTAAGCACTATCATATGTTATTCTATTATGTCTATACTATTGATGGTTCAAATTTGATAAGTGTCTTGTAATGGTTCTGGTATACGATTTAATAGAAAATTTCTTTGTCTAGCCTCCACTCTTTTTTTTTTTTTACCAAGGAGACGAGTGACAAATAAAATTCGATAAGCATCCTACTTGGAAGTAATATAAATATTTATACATATATGTGTATATATCTGTGTGTATGTGTTTGCGTGTGCGCATGTGTGTGCTTGCATATGTATATGTATGTGGGGGTATGTCTGCATATATGTATATGTGTGTGTACACTTATCTATATGTATTTGTGTATATATATA
>NC_068982.1:171403850-171404822 GCF_001194135.2 Octopus bimaculoides | reverse complement strand
GTTAATTTGCTTCAGCTTTATATTACGTTAATCTTAAACTTATTTCGGCCAGAGTTCTTTCGTCACACTTCTGTGACCTCATCAGTGGTCCTTTGTTTCCTTCCTTCTTATGTGTGTCTCACCTTGCTATATATATATATATATATATATATATGTATATATATATATATATATACACACCCACACACAAATAGATACGTATGTATATTAAGGGTTGGTCAAAAGTCACCTGACTGTAAATCAAAACCATTTAATTCCAACATTTATTTACGTTTAACAACTGAATGAATTTAATAAAAGCATCTAAATATGAAACATCATGAAAATTGTTCAAGCTGAAGCCCTTCTTGAGCGACACATTTTTCGATTCGAGTCAATACAGAATTACAGATAGTATTTATGGAATTTTGATTTACTCTCGGGTGACTTTTGGCAAAACTTGTATATATGTACATACATACAACCTTATGCTCTGAATTGCTGAAATAAACCAGTATTAGCGTGTTACGTCACTTGTGGTGCATAATGCTAAATTACCGGACGAGGACTACGCAAGGGGAGGGACCATTGCAACAGAATAAGCAAGACCAATGACCTACAAGTATGGAAACGTAACTGAATAGAATAGATTGCTAGTGCTACTCTCAATTGTTTTTGAACCTGCGAAATCTTTCCCAACTTTACTCCATATAATCATCTCCCTCCAAACAATATATCTCTTTCTGAACTCTCTTATACGCACATATGTACATATATATATATAAATATATATATTACGATTAAAAGGGTAAAGGTTTATCAATTTATTAATTTATTAATAAATCAACAATTAATAATTTTTACCGAGCCCTTCGATATGTAAACACCATTATCGGTGGAGAACTTATTTAAAAGTTCTTATACATTTATAAACATAATTAAGGGATCAGCAACTTCGGTATGTGGTGAAGCAAATGTTTGCTGATCCCTTAA
>NC_068982.1:171394268-171403457 GCF_001194135.2 Octopus bimaculoides | reverse complement strand
AGAGAGAGAGAGAGAGAGAGAGAGAGAGAGAAAGAGAGAAAGTGAGGATAAACAGAAAGAAAGGGAAGACCATTACTGCAGCCAAGAGCAGCATTTTCTCGTATCTCCACAAATGATTAACCCTATCTATACAGCCATTTGTCTGCAGGTGAAATTGCACTGTAATGGCTCGTAACATATTGCTCTACGATGCGATCATTTTGAGTGCATATCGGCTGCAATTTGTGCTGCACTTGCAAAGATTGGCATTGATGTCCAGTGCAGGACTTGCAATTATTGGCATTGATGTTCAGTACTGCACTTTGATACATAGGGGATTGCCTTAATTATATTTGCTGATCAAAGCAGTATTACGATGAATTGACTGGAGAAATATTGTAACTTTCTCTTTCTTTCAAAACCCATTCTCTCTTCTTTTTCTCTATCTAACTCGCTCCTGCTCTTCCTCTCACACTAGCTGACGCTCATTCGATTTTCGTTCCATCAGTTAGCATCTATCTGTAAGTTTAACTATCTATACATCATTTATGCCCATGTACGTATACTTCTTTTTTAATATCTGTGTTCATGATTCATAGAAGAAGATGGTTTCAAATAAAGAAAGCATAATCACTAGAATTTGGATAACAAAATGTTTATATTCAGATATTTTTCTATTCTTTATTCAAAGATAATTTGAAAGGAACCTTACTAGCTGGATACGTTCTTCTGAATGTCTTTTCTTCATGAGACTGTAATTTAAAAACTTATCACAATAATTATAAATCTATAATCACGGTAGGGAATGGCGAGCTTTGAAACAATTGTTCATAAATATTCTCCTTCTGGATTTTGAGAGAAATGTTTACATCTACTGGACAACGGAACATTAAAATAACACTTAAGTATTCTTTAATATCCCAAACAACTATATCAGTTCTGTCATGTTTCTATTTGGTAATGTCCCATCAATAACCCTATATATCGCATGTATATTTGCACCCAATAACAAGACTTTGTGCATATTTACTCTACTACCACCACCCACATGCAATCTTACCTATAGATCACATTGCATAATTGTTTTATCTATAACAACATGCTGCAATAGGATCATATATGTAATATTTTCCTAAGAGATTTGATATAATCGACATATTCGTTTGTACATTAGTAGTTTTAAGTATATCGAATCAATTTCAAGTATTTGAAAACAACTTCATGTTATATACATGTATTCACCACTGTTCACTTAAATACATACTAGGTACTATGCATACATTAGCATATTTATCTAAGTGACAATGAACATTACTTCTCAGTATAATTACCGTTTTCATCTCTTATAGAGATTTTCTAACTAGCTAATCTGCTTGTTACACACACACACACACACACACACACACACACACACACACACACACACACACACACACACACACACAAACACACACACACACACACAAACACACACACACACACACGCATATAACTGGTAACGGAGAGGAGAGTGGAGATTTATGCACATCCAAAACTATTTTATTAAAATGTTTTCAACAGCATATATAATACAGACCGACGTGATTGGACTGTAGCGATTGCACATTGCTCCGTATGCAATTATGCATCCTAATCGCTGCAATTTCATCAAGGTTCTATCACTCACGACGCTTTCAAAGTGAACCGATTCAAACAAGTGTCTTGCGTTGGTATTCTTTGAAGGTGATAGCATTACTTTTTAAATCCAATGGAATTCTGGTCTTAAAATAATCTCTACTGGTATTACGTTGAAGCGTGGTTTTAAACTGTTTATTCAAATTTCAGTTAACGTGAGGCAGTTTCGTTTACATTTTGCTGTATGGATCACATTATTTATTCCGAAATATTTTACTTCTTTTGGGTTTATATCATCAATTGATATTAATTGCTATTATTATTACCCTGCGCGCGTAAGCAAAAGCAGGGTATTGTAATCACTCGCATTTGTTTGTGTGTTTGCTAAATTATTGGAAAACGGCAAAACGATTTTTCACCGCATTTCACGGAAATACTCATTGGGTTAGTGGCTCGAAATGATGAACATTTGGTTTGATTATCATTAAGAAAAACAAAAACAAAAAAACATGAAATTTTAATTAAACAGAAATTTCCCGGCAAACAAGTGGTCATATTTTATTCACATTCTTTTTCTTATGAGTCGACCTTCGTTTGCATGTGCATAGATCATGGTGTATCTATGCGCGTAGACTCGTGTGCGTACGTACACAAAAAATACACAGATATGCAACTCCGTGTGTATGTGTGTGTGCGTGTGCGTGCGCGCGTGCGTGTACAGTGATGGATTCGAGGGCTTCCTTTATTTACGACTTGATTTCTTAAATTCACTGGATTGGTGATACTTGAAAGAAAAGAAAAAAAAATCGAACTTGCAAATTTCCCGATAAGCAAATGGTCATATTATTTTGTTCACTTTCTTTTTCACAAGAATCGACCCTCGTTGCGTGTGAAAAGACACTCTGCATACATACATACATACATACATACATACATGCACACACACATACATACATACATACATGCATACATACATATATATGCGAGTACCCATCCTCCCACGCACATATGTACTCTTACTTTTTCCATGTGAAACTTTAATACCACATTTGTGATTGATACAGATTGCCAGACACATTGACCCACTTTGTGTTTATAATTTGTGGTTCCTGAAGCAAATAAGTTTAACGGTTTGTCATGACAAACAGAAAGAAGAACATTTTGTTTTTCATGTCGCTGTGCAGGAATTCCAGGTCAAATAGGAAAGTCTACGTTATTTCTTCCGTAACAAACATTTCCTGCCTTTGACAAACCATGAACCTCAAGGATTCATATTTTACAAGTCATTTGAGGTTTCTCGATGTGTTAGCAAAAGTATAGCAAGCTACATCAATAATTTCACTACGTTTGTTTGATCTGTGAAATACTTATGGCAGTTGTATTCCATCAATACAGATTTTCATGGCATTTTCCTAAAATCCTGTGTCTCAAACGAAAAGTATCGAGTGTTTTTAATTGTACAATCGTGGAAAATGTTTGTGATATGCTGTATTTAAATACAATTTATGAAACGAACGTGATTCGTTAAACAAATAATTTAACAAAGTATCTCACGAGAGCCAACTACTCTTATTAAGAATACATTTACTTGTCTCAAAAAGGCTCGTCTTCGTTAATAATTTCTTTTACAAAAATACGTGGATAAAAGATTTTTATTTGTGTGTCCAGAAAATAAACACACTGACGCTTCACATTGTGAATAGTGTGACTAAATTATGCACACTGTGCTTAAAGATTATCATATATATCAGAGTACCATTGTTAGAATGTAAAACAAGAGCTTTAGATTCTAAAAATAGAATCAAAATCTGTTGCAAACAAATAATAACGTTTTTAAAAAAGTGAAAGATATGTTAGTTAACAGTGTTCTTCACGCATTTTATTCACATTGATCGTAGAGTTTCTACTGCCTGCAGAGCTAATGCTAGTGACACACCAAATTTAGCTCCTGAATACTGTCAGAATCAGGCATAATACGATCAGTAAAATCACAAAGGATTTTTTTTATAACAATCTCTTTCCGACCCCTCTGTCTCGCATTTGTGTTTGATTAGATGCTATTCCAAAGTTGCCATAGCTTGATTCTTGAGAAAAAATCGTTGTGTTGAACCTTTCTTTAGCTTAAATTGTGATCCGGAACTGGGATTCTGACCTCGAAAAACTTTTAAATCTCTTTCTCTTTTTCTATCATGCACTCCCTCTCTCTCTCCCCCCTCTCTCTCTCTCTCTCTCTCTCTCTCTCTCTCTCTCTCTCTCTCTCTCTCTCTCTCTCTCTCTCTCTCTCTCTCTCTCTCTCTCTCCCATCTCTCTCCTTCTCCCCCCCTCTCTCTCTGTTTCCATAGATTGTTCACAGTCTATGGAAATTCCTTACAAAGTATCGCATTTACAAGACTGACAGCCTCTTTGATTCTATCATACTCCTAGCTTCTCAATTTTTCTGGATACGGTCTCAAGTAATTCTCTCCTAAATCATCAATATTACAAATGCTTTCTTTTAGCAACACAACAGTTCCAGTAGTACCAGCTCTATAATTTCCATTTACAATAGCCATATTGCTAGATTTACCAGAAATCTTTTACTCTCCTGCATGACATACCAATGTCTTGCTCTCAAGAAATTCGATGAAACCAAGATTAACATCCTTGATACCAGCAAATTATTTAACGTGTTCGGCCGAGAACGTTCGCTTTTGCGATGCAGTCGTCTTTCACATCTTACGTCGGCAGTTTTCTCGGCAACAGTCTTTCTCAGTAGCAGTTTCTCTCAGCGGCACTCTTTCGCATAACTGTCTTGACAGTAAACTGTAGTATCACAATATAAATCTAGTGTGCTCTAAAACTCCATTATGATTTCCAGATAGTTTCATTAAGTACCATCTTACTGTCATTCTATGCATCAGTCTCCATAATTCATTCCTTTGAACTTCTGCACAAGTGAAGTAATCTACATACTGTGAAAGCATCTTACACTTGATTCGCAGTATCTCCATCTACAGGAACTTCGAAATCATATTCCAAAGTAGAGGTTTCACTTTAATCTCTTTCAATAGTACTTATATATATATATATATATATACTACACATCACTCACTTCTTTTATCATAGACGCGTTCGATTAAGTCTGACCTGAGTACAACAATAAAAAGAATCTAAGGATCTTTCAAAGTGACGTATGTTACGTTGCAGTAGGTGCATGTTAAATAGGAATTGTTAATAGATCTAGAAAATAATTCAGCTTCGATTAGTAGCTCACGCCTATATAAAATCCACAAAGGAGTACTGCTCATGTACATGCTACAGTTTCATTCAGAAAAATTTAAGGCTTTACACAAAACAAGGTAAATGAGCAGACAGCTAAAGCACCCAGCCAAGTGCATGTTACAACTGAATCACTGATATAGCGATCTTTTTCGCTGTATAGAACAACATCTATGTCCAGTAATGCAACCAACATCACCATCATCATCATTATCACCATGTATTACAACCATCACTTATATTCGAATACCTCATTTTCATACCACCACAGCGAATGTAACCATGACGAACTTGCAGCCCGCTACAACCAACGCTGCTGTAATTTCATCACCAACCATCTCATAAAGCATATTTAAACAACTACTTCCGCTACCACCACTAAAACTACTCCGAAGCCGCAGTCGACACCATAACAAACACTGCCGCCGCTTCCCCCCCCCCACCACCACCACCACCAGTAATTTAATGTCCCGGTGCTGCTATCATTATCACAAGTCTCACCTTCAGTTCTACTCACCCTTACCATTAACCAACACTATCGGTACTATTCCCCAAATACCATATGCTTGACAATCGGTTTCACCTGGAGTGCAAATCCGTTAACCCAGATAAGCCAATAGCTGGATATTACAGCAACAATTGCACATAAACACACGCATGAACACTCAATACGTGCATGCGCGCCTGCACACACACACACACACACACACACACACACGCACGCACATGCACAATAGACGATAATAATAATAATAACAATAATAATAATAATAATAATAATAATAATAATAATAATAATAATTTATTCTTTTATTAGCCACATGCAAAAACATGGAAAAACATTACATGACATACAACAACATAAAAAACAAAAAACAGGATGATACAATAGGTTTTACAGCGTGTAAACAATATAAATAACAACTAGAGGAGGCGCTTTAAGGTCCTCGTGGAAAACCCCAGAAAAGCCACGGGTTCCTGATCAACAGGGCAAGAGCCCTTCTCCTTTAATTCTCTTTTTACAGTTGATGAGAGCTTGGCCAAAGAGGAGAGTGTCTGTCTTTAGCCCTTTCAAATGGGTCTATCATACTACTTCTTTCGCTACAGCCACTAGATAAATAAAAATTGCCTGCTCTGCCCCTTCCGACCAAAAGAGGGCGGCAGGGCAATCTTCACAGCGGATTCAGCTGATAGCCGGATCCGTCCTACACGTGACAGCAGGTGTTCGATATAAACCCACAGGTTAGCAATACTCGGGCACTAGACTAGGATGTGCATAACAGTTTCAACGTTCTGGGCGCACCTCGAGCAGGCTCGGCTGACGGCATTTCCGTGCTTGTAAAGTTGATTCCGAAAAGGCAGCGCCCCTCGGTAACACTGCGAGGCAATTGATTTCTGGAAGTCATCCATAGGCCCAGGTTCGAAAGTTCTCCGAAACAGACCGGTTAGTTGATCTTCATCGACGCCCACAGTCTCCCCGAAAACATCGTCGCACTTACCCTCCACTAGCCCTCTATAGAATGCTAGAGTGGAAATACTACCGACCGCATTGCCCGCCTAGTGGACAGCTGTGAGCGCTTGACGGAACTCGAGGTGCCAAGCCCTTGTCCTCGGTCTACACCTAATCCAGGATTGCAGCTCAGTCAAAGAGACGAGCTGTAGAAAAGTGTCACGGTGGACACACCTGCTCACTGTCTTGGAAACGCTGGAGATGCCGCAACCTCAGCGCATGTCTGCGCATCAGTAACCACGGCATGCACAGCCCTTCATTCAGTGGCTGTTGGCAGCAGATAGAACGCCTGACCAGTTGAATGCGCCCCTTCCACAGAAAGCGGAAGAGTAAGCGCACCAGCTTGGTCAACCAACAAACAGGGCAAGAGACGACAGTCAAGTGGTAATAGATGACGGATGCGATGTACACATCGCCACCTCCGCTCGACCTTTCAGGGACAGCTTCCTCTCAGCTCATTTCTGGGTGAGATTGGCTACCCTGCTCGTCACCACGTCTTAGTTTTTCCCCGCTTGGAAGTCCAGACCAAGCCAGGGTCCGAGCAACTTAACGGGTACCGTCTGTCTAGCGCCCCACGACGCTGTTGGACAGCATGGACTTGCCTCTTCTGGTGCCGAGTTGCAAGCCCACTGACTTTTCCGCGTTTATTTTTGCTCCTGTCACCTCTTCATATTCTTGTAGTGTGTCGCCAATCAGGTCTATATGCAGTGGCTCGACGCTATGATGATGACATCATCAACGCAAGCAGACACTTTTTCCACATCCTAGATCACGCGTGACACCGCTCAAAGCCTCCAACTTCCGCAGTAATAGCTCAGGAGTCAGTACATACAGAAGGGAGGAGAGAGGGTGCCATAGACAGACTGAACGCAAGATGCTGGATGGCCCCGACAAGTGGCCATTCACCCGAACAACCGATCCGATGCGCTGAACAAAGCAGCAGTTTTCAATTTTTATTCATTTATGAACAAATTGCCTGTTTGCAGCCTCGTTTATTTATGTAATAATGATGTTATTAGTAGAATCATAATGATTGGTATTGTTCTTTTCCTGTTGTTGTTTAGCCCAAGCTCTAATTGTATTAAGTAGACTTAAGTTTACGTAGTATCTCAACCATAACCTTCCTGTTTTCAGAGGTATAGCCTATACGTATTAGGTAAAAGGTATCTTCTTTATTAAAGATAGTAGTTATTATAATTATTTAAGACGTCACATAGTATCTAATATTATGATGTCGATTGAAGATATTGTGTCTGCCGAGGGTTTGTACTCTCTGTTAAGTCATAAAAAGGCCCTCAGACTAACAGTACTCTATACAATATTCATGCAGTTGCAACTACTTTCGCAATACACCTAGATTATTGTGTATTTCTAAAGTTTCCAGATGTTTCTTCAGGTGGGGTGGTTTTGAACTCAATACTCCGATGACAACAGGGAAAAATTTCATGTCTGACTCTCATAGTTTCCACATCTTGGCGATCTCAGTTCTCAGGTCTCAATCTTTTCTCTTCCTTTCATGATGCTATACTTATCTCCTGGCACTACCACCTCGATTATTAGGCAGTCTTGTTTGTCCCTTCTAAAGGTTATTATATCCAGCCTTCAGTGTTCTAACGCCTTGTCTGTCTGAAAGTTAAAGTGTCAGAAAATCTTTGCCTTACTCTTTTTGGCCATTACCTTAGCTGTTTACAAGTAGAGAGAAAAGGCTTTTTGCTAAATTGAGAAAGATCTTTTTGGCAAGAATTCACAAAAATTAGCTACTTTGGAAAGTGGTGTTTTTGTATGAGGATTCACAGGATGCAATTCTGTTTGATTCTCCCGTCCAACGAAGTTATCTTTCGCAGTTTAGATACTGGTTTGGTGTTGTGTTTTTGGGAAAATGCCACCCAGTTCATTGGGATGGGTTTCTCTGGTTGAACGACTTGCATTTTGGCTGAATAGCTTCACCACTGCTGTGAGTGAAACAACTGATGGACTTGAGATTTGAGATTTTGTTGTGAGTAAGATGTCGAGAGGACATGCCTAAAAGGAGAGATTCGGTCACCTCCCTTGCTTTTTCTTATAGCACAGAAGTAAAGCTAGTATTCAGGCAAGAATAGTTTGTAAAAAAAACACTTGGCGTGAATTTGCGTAGCTGGATGACATGAAGGGCCGTAGAGTGTAGGAAGTGGGGGCGTTGTATGGTATGTAGATGTGTGTAGGGTTGTTGCGATGTGGGCGTGGTCGGATGAACTGATTTATACAGAGACAGTAACAGTCTGGTTGGTAACAGTTGTGGTAGATAGTATGCTTGGAGGTAAAAATGAGGTATCTGTGTGTCGCTCTGACATGTGTGTAAGTAAGATATAACACAAGTTCATGTAGATTGTTGAAGATTACCAAAGATATTTCTTTACATATCTATATCTCTATCTGTCTACATTTATCTATCTGTCTATCTAAACATCATGTATATGTGTGTATGTGTGCGTGTGTGAGTGTGCGTGCGTTTGTGTGTGTGTATATGTATTAACACGAACTCACTTGATATAGCTGCACAAAATGATACAACATATACTATTCTGTTTTCCAGACGAGACTAAGGAGCCGTAACTTCTACACTTATTACTCAAAACGGATTAATAATAGTTGTGTGTGAGTGAGTATGTGCGTATTTATGTGAGCGAGTGTGTTTCATGCATTGTCGTCACACACATAACCTCTTGCAAGACTACAGCACAAAGAAATAAAATCTCAAATATATTATCTAGGAAATATCACCAAAAGCAGAACAATTCTAATAGAAAAAGACTTCTATGTATATATATATATATATATATATATATATA
>NC_068982.1:171391111-171393955 GCF_001194135.2 Octopus bimaculoides | reverse complement strand
ATATATATATATATATATATATATATATATATATATATACATACCACTTTCCCCCATATATATATATATATATATATATATATAAAGATATATATATATATATATACATAGGCAGATATGCACACACAAACTCACAAACGCACACGAACACATACATGTGCACGCACAAACACACACAAAAACTATTCCAGCATATTTTACTGCACGGTCGTGGAATTCTTCATTTACTATCAAAATAAAAATATATGGGTGTGGTTGGACTTTCTATACGTGACACTTTCAATATTGGTTTCAATCTACCCTACATTCCATCCCCACCCCCCCACCAATCCAAGCATAGATTTTATTTTTTCCTTTACTGTGTCTCTTTTATTCTCCCCTATCTTCTGTCATACCCGCCTTTTGTGAGGTTATGCAACTGTTTGCGTAAAGACGACTTGCTTTCTAATGTCTATAACGATATATTACGGTAGGGTCGTTCCCTCTGGGAGCGCTATGGCGTTTACTTTAGTGAATGAGTGTGTCTTTTGGAAGGTAGCATGAGTTGTGTATGGGTGTTGCTTCGGTGAATGAGTGAGTTTAATTAAAAACAGTGAGTGTGTGTGAATCTATGAATGTGTGGCTTATGATGTGTGACTTGTGCCAACGTCTGTTTGACTTTGTCTGTATGTATGTGCAAATGTAGGCGTTTATATATTCACGCGAGTTTATATGTGTGTACGTGTGCATCTCTGTGTGTGTGTGAGTGTGTCTGTGTGTGTATGAGCCTATATACGTGATCTTTTGTGTGTTTACTTTGTTTTGGCAAAAGGGAGTGGCTGGCTGCAAGCCGTTTGCTATCGGACGTATCTTTATTCTTATTTCTTTTTATTGTTGTGTGGTGCCAAGCCTTGGTGTTGTTGCTGTTATTATCATTGATACATAATGTGTTTTTACTTTTATACTTGTGATGTCATGTGTTGTGCTATGTATTATTTTTGTCTCTGTTGTGATACATTTTATATTTCTTATGTCACTTGTTATTTTGTCATAACTTCTCGTTGATTTTTGTTATGTCATCTGTTATTGTTGTTGTTGTATATCATGGTATATCATTTGGCATTGTTGGTTTTGTTAATTTATCTTGTATCTAATAGTATTATTGTATCTGATGGAATTATTGTACCGTGTGGAATTTTGTTGTTGCTACTTATGTTATATCATATCACATTGTCATTTTAATATTATACACTATGATTGTTGCTCCATGTATACTCGTATTCTATATGATATTGATCTTGATTATTGATAATTGTTTCATTATTGATGTTTCAGTAACGACATTTTAATTTTTATATTTTTCAAAATTTTCTGGGTAACTTTTTAATCCATAGTTGATGGATGGCTCTGTAAAGTTCGTTGCAATTTCTTTGCATGATGCAGTTGGTTTTGGTACCATAATTCTTATTCTTCAATGTTGATGCAGGAAACCTATGATTTAAAGTATTCTTACTGTGAATAACCCATTTTCTGGTAGTTTATTTCTGGCCAGATTTACAATATTAATCACTGTATTTTAAAGATTCCATTAATTATTTTATTCATTTGACTGGTTTCAGTCAGACCTAACAGCTAACAACAGTTTCAGTGTTTGTATCGTTTCTGGAGAATGAAATACAGACTTGCCTCTAGCATAAAGATTTGAATTTAAAGCATATTAATCAACTTTAAATATCACAAAAGGCATTGAACTTTCCAACTCTATCACTGTCCTTACTGAACAACAATAAATAGAAGCCTATGAGATCTCTTACACGTCATCAGTCGTGCTGCTGTGCATTATGCTAGGCATAATCGTAGACGTGGCTATGAGGGTTAAGATGTTCGTTTGGCAGCCACGTCATTTCAGGTTCTGTGCCCTTACGTCGCACCGTGGTCATGTGTCTTATGATTTAGACTCAGATCAATCAATGATCTTGGAACCAATTATATACACTAGGGATATGCTAGGACACTGCATTCAACACTACAATCAATCCTATCGATCTCTTGATGTTCATTTGTAAATCTGGTACTTATTCTATCATGTTCTGCTTGGAATTCCGCTATGATGCAGGTTATAAACGTAAGCACGAACATCAAAACACTCGCATACCTATATACATTCATGCAAATAACACCTATATAGACAATTGTAACCGTTATGTTATCTCAGAGTTGAGAGAGGTTGTGCGTGTTGACATGAGTCAACATACTTAAGCAAGGACTATTCCTGATGTATTCACACGATAGCATAACGGTTACACTTGTCTATATAGGACTACTTCTGATGTATCCACACGATAACATAACGAAAAATGTGTTTTTATTCACGGACGATGGGGCTCCAGGCCGCACAGTGAAAAGGGATCAACCATGGCTGACTGAAAATGGGATCTAAAAGCTTCCTTGGCCGAGCCAATCTCTTGACATGAACCCAATTGAAAATCTTCGGAGCATACTAGATAAAGCTATACGACAAAACTCAACAGAAACCTAAATCTAAAGATGAATTGTTTCGATTGTTGCGTGAAAAGTTGGCAGAAATTCCACAAGAGACAATGACAAAGCTCATCAGTTCAATGCCAAAAAAAGTTTCTGAATTAAAAACTGCAAAGGGAATGTCAACAAAATACTAAAGTATGTAGTCCTACCTATCGATTACATTTCAATTGTTCGCCTTGTGTTTTAAATAAAATATTTTGAAAATTAAAGGTGTCTATTTACTTTCTGCATGTCTCTGTGTGTATCTATCTATCTATCTATCTATCTATCCATCTATCTATCTATATATCTATCTATCTATCTATCTATATGTATATATAT
>NC_068982.1:171389523-171390973 GCF_001194135.2 Octopus bimaculoides | reverse complement strand
GTGTGTGTGTGTGTGTGTGTGTGTGTGTGTGTGTGCCATGCCACCACCATTTTAATATCTCGCATTCCTTTTATTGAGAGCATATTGCTCTACGTAGTGTGTTATTTGTTTCCTTTTTTATTGGTTGTTGCATAGAATAAGTAAAATAGTAGAAATATCATTGATATGACTCTCCTATTGAAAATTCATTACAAATGAGTGAGAAAACTAAACATTAGATTTTGGAATTTCAGTGGTTACCGTACACGTGTACATAAATTGTCGATAAAAGTGGAAGCCAAAAATGCGTATACGCATACAATCACACACACACACACATACATGTATGTGCGTGCGCAGCAACATATACGCATGCGCACAAACACACAACTCAGAAAACCAATTCAAATATTTTTAAAGTTACAATTTCATGCAAAAGTACTAAAGCAGAAATTTTGAGGGCGGGATATCGACAGTTATATCAACTGCCAGTACTTGACAGAAACGCTGTTTTACTAGTCCTGGGTGACTAAAACACAAAGGTGTTTCCCAGATGGATTTTAAAGTAGACAGTAAAAGGTCGTCGCTAAATGCTACGTAACATATTGTAAATGACATTTCTACCACTCAACATACTTGAGAGAAAACGAAAATATCGCGCAAACAAATAGCATTCTACGTAGATGTTCGACATGTAATTAGGTCAAATCAATCTGAAATTATATCATCATGTATTAAAACAATTGAAGAATTCTTACATAATACTGTTCACGATACACAATATATGGAAATAATTTGGGATGTTCACGTTTGTAATGCCTCTGACCATAGGTTTGTTCGATCAAGACAAACAAAAAGATGACAACGTTGGAGAATAGTTGACAATCAATATAACACAAAGAGAAGATTGTAACTATAAAATCTGCTTAGTAAGCGGTGCCACCTGGTAATAGAACAACTTGACATTAGAATATTTGAAGAATTATGAGATTAAATCCAGAATTGTAATATTTTTTTACAAATTCGCAATGACAAAATATATATTTAGACACACACACTAACACACACACACACACATATACACACACACTCGAATACACACTCATTTATAGTTATGGTATATTCTGTTAAGAACACAGTAGAGTACAGTATAAATGTCGTTCACCTTCAGATTTCACCCTGTGCTATCCAGTAGTAGTATTATATGTACTTCCGCGTTTGCGTTTGGACTTCTGTCGTGCGTGAATAGATAACTGAAAAACATTTGGAGTGAACAAGAAGGGGTGCAGTTGGACGTTTATTTTTTAATCGCTACAATTGTTTCCAAGCAACGTAGTTCTACAGGCGGGCAGGTACTTATTATGCAACTGTTTTGCCTCCATTATGATCTCTAGTTGTGTTTCCTCTGGCGATATACAATTTTTTTCACTTATACGTTTATATATATATATATATATATATATATATATAT
>NC_068982.1:171381992-171382758 GCF_001194135.2 Octopus bimaculoides | reverse complement strand
TATATATATATATATATATATATGTATGTATGTATGTATGTATGTATATACTTATATACTGAGAAATAAATACTCAATGGAGTAAATGCACTACATATCATATCGTATATATGATTGTGCATATACACTACATATTAGTGGTGTATATGAATGTGTATGTCTCGGTGAGTATGTCCGTATATTAACAGTAAATACACATACATACTTACATACAAAAAGTGTTAGTGTGTGTGAGAGAGAAGAATTAGCGCCAACCTATAAGTAAATGAGGGGAGAACAGAAACAAATGTCTGTATGATGTCACTTCCATCTCATTTAGCATCACATTAGCCATACCCATTTGAAGGATTGGTTGACCTGGTACCCACACGATCCAGTGCTTTGAATGACTCTAATATGTGCATAAATAATTAATATGCCGTATGTTATTTGATTAGTGTAGACTGAAGGAGCATCTGTAGAATTTGACAAGCTCTATGCAATGACCCCTCCCCACATCTGAATATATCAGTTAAACGGAACAGAGCCAGTTATGTCTGCCAAACCAGAGTGACTCTCACTGTCTGCCTATTTGGAAGGCTGTCTTTTTCCCTTTCTTCTTCACCTATTTTACATGCTTGTGTGTGTGTTTGTACATCTATCTATCTATCTATCTATCTATCTATCTATCTATCTATCTATCTATCTATTTCTTGGTATATTTGGCTAACTGCCTGTTTGTCTCGCTGTCTGGCTGCCTGACTGTCTCTCTCTTTCACACACACAC
>NC_068982.1:171378028-171380586 GCF_001194135.2 Octopus bimaculoides | reverse complement strand
ATATAAAGTGAAGTATATTTGCCATTTAAATGTGGCTGACCCCTAAGGGTGGATGTTACTGTTGCTTTTAGCCCCAGGAGAACATCTCCTCCAGCTGGCTTATCGACACATATCTGTGTCCTGTCTATTTTTGCCAAGGGAAGTTATCCTTCCCATCTTGATCTGCGATACGTACGGACCCGAGTTTCAGGGTTATTTCCCTTCTTCAGCGTACGATAATCGCCGACCTTTGATGAGAATGACAATCCCTTGGCAATATATAAGTCTTTTTCCAGTGAAGTTATTCACTGATATCGAAAACAAAAAACGAAGACACGTGTAGGAACAACAAGCAGGTGTATTAGTTTACAGCTTAGGAAAAATGGAAAAGTCTTTTACGTTTAGAGCCTACGCCCTTCGACAGAAAAGACTAGGTGGAGAAATAAATGGAGTGAGAATGAAAAAACCGGAGAGAGAGAAAGAAAGCGCAGAGTTCAACGTTCCAATATGGCGATGTGTCTGGAAAAATGAGGTTAAATGAAATGGAGATAATCATAATAATAATGGTAAATGTAATGGTGACCCAACGAACTAAGGTGCGCAAGCTTGTGTGTGTATGTGAGAATAATGTGGTGTGAGTCTGTAGGTGTGAACGGAGGCAAATGAGTCAAACGTGTGTATGTGTGTGAATGGGAGCGAGGAAGGGAGGGAGTCTAATGTGTGTGTGTTTATGCGTATGTGTGTGTGTTGTATGTAGCAGTTGATGTGTGCTTGTTCAAGAGGTGTGTGCACATGTGTATGTGTGTATGTATGTATGTGTGCCTTCGGTGAAATGCATATAGTGTATGTTTGTGGGCGAAATTTATCTTTGTCTATGCGTGTTGCATGTGTTTATGCGTGTGTCTGTATGTATTGCCTGTGTTCATGTATTATGTGCTTGTATGGGTGTGGATGATGGTGTGTGTTGTGTGTACTGAGTTAATCAGTGTGTATTTGGCTGCCCGTATAATGGTATGTGTGGTGACGCTATTGTGGGTGTGTGAACAATGATGTGTGGTGTGGGTGCTGAAAAGTGTTCGGTGCTTGTGTGTTTGGAGTAGGAAAGTGTTTGTGGGTGTAGGTGTAATGGTGTGTGAAGAGAGCGATGAGCTGAAGAGTGTGCATGGGCGTTTGTATAGTGGGGTGTGTGATGAGAGTACCAAGGTAGGCAGTATGCAGCTGTGTAGATGAAGGGGCAGTTGGATTTGGGAGGTTTGTGGTGCTAGCGCCAAATGTAGAGAAATTGTGAGTAGAGCCCATATAACGCAAAGGAACGAAGAGAGAATATTAATTCTTGTTCACGGTAGACTCTGTGCAGAGACAGTGTGCACACAGACACATATAGTGAACGACACTTAGAGCGGAAGTGGCACGAGACCGGGGAGTCGTTGCCGAGTCTGATATCTCGGATGTGCTCCACAAATCGGTCAGCCAAGCGGCGTCCCATTTGACCAATGTAGAAGAAAGGACACACAGAGCAGGTGATGCAGTAAATAACATTACTAAAGGTGCAGGTTAGTGATATGATAGGGGCGGTGGTGGGTGTCATTGAGGATGGTAGTATTAGAGTGATAGGGGCAGGTTCGACAACGTAAGCAGGAGCAGAAGGAGCCAGGCTGGGAGGCAGGGGTAGGGAAGAAACTGTGGAGCAGGAGGTCACGTAAGTTTTGAAGGAAGGATAGAGTTGTTAGGAAAGATGTGTGAGGTGGATGGGTCGGACTGGAGTCATCGGAAGGCTCGGAGAATAATCCGTTGGAGGGGTTGGATTGGGGTCATCGGAAGGCTCGGAGAATAGTGCGTTGGAGGGGTGATAGGTAGGGGAACACGGGGGATGGATAAGGATGGAGCAAGAACGAGGAGAAAGACCAGAGGCATGATCCACAGATCGTGCCCAGGCAAAAGCAGGGTGGATAATGGTGAGGGGATATATACGTAAGATGAAGTGGTGAGCCATGGGTTGGGACTGAGTCTCAAAGTCATAGTTTTCATTGCAAGCCGCCGTAGACGGAGGAATTGGGAGTAGGGGATGGAGAGCTTGGTGTGAGTAGGGATGGGGAGGAGAAGTTAAGGTAGGAGTGTGAGTCAGTGTGTTTGTAGTGGAGAACGGAGTGATGTATGCTAACAGAAATGTCAGGAAATACGACGGGAGAGTTAGAAATGTTGCAGGAAAATTGGAGAGCAGGACTCCAGATGTACGCAGGGGAGTGAGGTCGTGCCGATGCATTCATCCATATAACGTCTGTATAGTTCGGAGTGTGACGCACATAGAGAGAGAGAGAGAAAGAGACAGACAGACAGACAAACAGGCAGGATAGAAAGAGAGAGAGGGAGAGGGAGAGCACACAAATATCCACTAATCCCTTATATAAGTGGTCAGATCAATAAGTGTCCGAGGTGTTGCAATAGTAACGAAGCTAAAGCACAGACTCGAGCTGAGGGTACCGAAGCAACTATAATGGAAGAAATAAGAGATAAAGTCTCTGAAAGCTATATGAAGCGCACAATATATATACACTGACAGGGGACATAACCACTCCTTA
>NC_068982.1:171375940-171377127 GCF_001194135.2 Octopus bimaculoides | reverse complement strand
TATATATATATATATATATATATATATATATATGTATATGCATATAAACAGGCCAGTATTAAATGTAGACTTTTATGTTAGTTGTATTGTGACAAGCCTATACTTTCTTTAGGTTTACTTCTTTAAATAAATGCTGACAAGTTAAAGACCGCGTGGCATTATAAACTTTAGACTTGAACTGGAATAGAGAGAATACGCAGATGTTAAGAGAGAATGAGTAGATGTTCATTGGATACTCTACTCGTATTGACAGGACAAAGATAAACATTTCAAGATAATTACACACAATGTTACCCCCACTAAATCATACTTAACGCATACAGCAGAAACTGCTTTCAGTTCCATGTATATAAAGGCATGCATGCAAACGTGGGCCCACCATTTCGATACTTGTGTTCCGCAAACATCACATGTATTATTAAGCACCAGTTTTTCTCCGATATGGTTTCCTACCACAAAAAAATCATTGAGGAAGCACAAAACGCATATTCCTTCCCGTAGGAATATTTTCCCAATGATTCAATAATCGAGTTTACTTTTCCTCTTCTCACCCAAACTCACTCAGCGTTCAGCGTTTAGCGAAACGCTTTAATTTAATTGTTTTTTCCAAAGCTATTGCGTTTGCCTGTATGGGAATGAGTGTGCACGCACATGAGCAACTGACAATCCTCTCTACCTGTGTATGTGTATATTTACTTATATGTGTGAAACTATAGACTTATATTTGTGTGCATGCCTATATACTGGCATACGCAACAACCTGCTGTTAATAAGCCTCTTTATTGTGATGACTGACTTGGCATACAGAATATATTCCTGTTGCTTTAAAAGAACAGGTTTATCTTATTCTAGTCACCTTTCCATGAATATTTTTTCTTTTCATTTTCCTCTCATCTGTCTTTCTCTGTTCCTCCATTTATCTTTCATGAATGCGCAACTGATATCTTTCTGACATCTACTGCCATGTCTGAATTTCACCAAGCTGTCATGGACTGGTTTTTCTCCCTTGAAGAAGAACTTTCTCCGAAGCGTCGGAAATTTCTCTCGCTAAATCTTAGTTTCATTATTTCTGCTGTGGTCCACGATAATCCTCCTCGCGCTCTGTTGTATCTTTTAGGTGTGTTTATGCATAGCTGTATTCATACAAGGAGGCGCGTTTAAATGTATATATATATATATATATATAT
>NC_068982.1:171373939-171375099 GCF_001194135.2 Octopus bimaculoides | reverse complement strand
TCTATCTATCTATCTATCTATCTATCTATCTATCTATCTATCTATCTATCTATCTATCTACGCACACATGTCTGTCTGTCTATCTGCCTGTCCGTCTAACTTACTAGCTGTCTGTTTATCTATCCATTAATACGTCTGGTACTTTCTGGCAGCTTTGATTCAATTAATACGTTCCCCCGGTGTCACAAAAGCAGACGCATATATACATCAGCAATGAATTACAGAACAAACACACATATGAGTTACACATACACACACACACACATGCAAACACACACATACACACACACACACACACACACACACACACACACACATACATATATATAAGGGTGTGCGTGTGTATGTATATATACACATATACATATGAATGTAAGTATCATATCTATATAGATATAGATATATATTCATACATAAATATATATATGTATGTCTATATATATATATATATATATATATATATATATATATATATATATATATATATATATATATATATATATATATATACAAACACACACACACGCGCACAAACATACACATATACTTACATACATACGCACAGTCGCACTCGTTTCAGCTCATTCAAACATCATCTCGTTCTTCCCACCTTCGCACACGCTATCCAAATGCACATACACAAGCAGACACACTTACACCAAAAGAGTCAAACTAACAACAACACACAATTCAAGCACCAATTGCCGATACACACACAGACGTATGCATTAAAGCACATCATTAAATACCCCCCATGCGCAGAAATACACGTATTACTATCATAAAGAGTAAAGAAGGTACGCCAACACATGTGTGTGTGTATGTGTGTGTAATGTGTGCGTGTGTGTATGTGCGCCCGGATGCGCACGTTTGCATAGTTAAGAAGTTTGTTTCCCAACCATGAGCTCTTAGGAAAAGTATCACAGCCCCACACCTAAGACAAGTGTCTTCTACAACAACCGCAGTGCAACCAATGCCTTCGTTTGTGGATTTGGTAGATGGAAATTGAAAGAAGCTTGTCGTATACATACATACATACATACATAAAATTTAGCACATAAATACATATGCATGCATCTAGACATGAAAATATATACATAAAAACGCATCCATAAAACAAACATACAAATCTGCGCATACACTAACACCAAATACTGCAC
>NC_068982.1:171366251-171367936 GCF_001194135.2 Octopus bimaculoides | reverse complement strand
TATATATACATACATATATACATACATATATATATAGATACACATATATATATACACATATATATACATACATATGTAAGTATATGTATATGCGTGATTGTGGTAAGATGCCTGCTTCCCAATTGCATAGTTCTGGGTTCAATCCCACTGCGTGGCACCTTGCAAGAGTGTCTTGAACGATATCCTCGAGCCGACCAGACCCTTGCGAGTGGATTTGCTAGACGGGAACTAAAATAGGTCCGTCGTACATATATATATATATATATATATATCATATATGGATAGAGATAGAGAGTGAGAGACATTTACATATATATACATATATGTGTGTGTGTGTGTGTGTGTGTGTGTGTGTGTGTGTGTGTTGATATGTATGTATATATATATGTGTGTGTGAGTGTGTGTATGTACAGTATGTCTTTGCATCTGTGTTTATCATCCATCACTGCTGAACAGCCGGTGTTAGAGCATTTCAGCAAAACAGACCGATAGAATAAGTCCCAGGCTTAAAAATTAATCCTGGGTTCAATTTGTTCGACTAAAAAAATCCCTTCAAGACTCTGGCTGCCGTCTAACGACTAAAACATGCAAAAGAATTAAAAGAATATATATGTATGTATGTATGTATGTATATTTGCACACACATACATACTCACAGACGCACGCATATCATTTATTTGCACACGCATGCAAACGCACACTTCTCTTCGTGTGTTTTCTTCTGGAATGAACATGACCGGGCAAGCGTGTATACTCACACATGGCAGCGAAGGAAAACTAACGAACAGTGCGAGACTAACGAATGCATATGTATATATGTGTATACACATAATAGACACAGATAGAAATATATATATATATATATATATATATATATATATATATATATATATATATATATATATATATTTACACATCTGCGCGGTTATATATTTAAGTGGGCGTAGTAAGATTTAAGGACGCATATGTGTGACAGTCCCTTTCAAATATGATTTTGTATATATATATATGGTTGTTTGTTCGTTTGTATGTGTGTGTGTGTGCGTGTGTGTGTGTGTGTGTGTGTGTGTGTGTGATGAACGGCCTTGATATATTCACATAAAGCTTAGTTTACTACAAACTGCTTGAATGCGCAGCGGACCAAAGTGAGGATTAAACCAGTCTTATACTTTGATCTTTGGCTATCACACACGACACATATAACACCGTGTGCACGCACAGACATATCTAAATATCTCAACACATTCATATGTTAAAATGTATATTGATCCTTATATGTATATATATTGTTGTTGTTGTTGTTGGCACTCCGTCGCTTACGACGTCAAGGGTTCCAGTTGATCCAATCAACGGAACAGCCTGCCCGTGAAATTAACGTGCAAGTGGCTGAGCACTCCACAGACGCGTGTGCCCTTAACGTAGTTTTCGGGGATATTCAGCGTGACACAGTGTGACAAGGCTGACCCTTTGAATTACAGGCACAACAGAAACAGGAAGTAAGGGTGAGAGAAAGTTGTGGTGAAAGAGTACAGCAGGGTTCGCCACCAACCCTTGCCGGAGCCTCGTGGAGCTTTAGGTGTTTTTCGCTCAATAAACACTCACAACGCCCGGTCTGAGAATCGAAACCGCGATTCTATGACCGCGAGTCCGCTGCCCTAACCACTGGGCCATTGCGCCTCCACTAT
>NC_068982.1:171364152-171365735 GCF_001194135.2 Octopus bimaculoides | reverse complement strand
TGGCACCTTGGGCAAGTGTCTTTTACTATGGTCTGCGGCCGGCCTAAGCCTTATGAGTGGTTCTGGTAGACGGAAACTGAAAAAAGCCCGTCGTGTGTTTGTGTATACACACACACACACACACATACACACACACACACACACACACATATATATATATATATATATATATATATATATATGTAGGTGGTGCTCCTGCATGGCCACAGTCAAATGACTAAAATGTGTAAAAAGGTTAAAAAGTAAAAATGAATTATACACATACTTTTGCATGCTTCATGTATTTGTCGAGTATTTGTATGTCTGTATGTGCGAGCATATGTGGATATATTTAAAATTCATATACAATACCATGGTATTTCATCGTTCACCTCAACACGAAATTCTTAAATACTTAATACTATTTAATACTAGTAACGAGAATATTAGTGTTTCCATAGAAGTAAAGTCTGTGAAGCAGTTTTCATTTTGGATTACAAATATTCGATGTTGCGTGTTGAATGTATACAATGTCACATATGCATTATATACATATACATGGAAATCCTGGTGTATGTATGTGTATTCGTGTATACCGTTATTTTTGTCTATGTGCAAGTATTTGGTGTCTGTTCATGTGCAGATTTGTATGTTTTCCTATATGTATGTGAACTTCTAAATATAGTTGCACGCCTAGACTAGTGCATGTGTACCTATTAATTAATCTTTTGGTAAATTCTGCGTAATTTTACTCTTGCATTGATAACTCATGTATGTAGTTTTCTAATTAGCTTTCAATTTTCTGGCTTTAAGAAATCTAAATCTTTAATCGTGATGCTGAGTCAGCTGGTTATATATCCAAGTGCTCCAATAATTACAGGTGGAAATCTAAATATACATACACACACATTTATGCATACATAAACATAAATATATTTCCCTGGAAATGGATTTGTTCGTAACCGTTCCAGTCTTTAATTAAAATGTACGACAGTAGAAGTATCTTGCCAGATATAGCAAGCAGTAAAGTACAAATGCTCTTAAATTTGTATATTGTTGTATTCGGTAGTGAATACCAAGTGCACCCGCTGTGTTTTGAGATATTCGTGCTCCACTTTTTTAAAATAGCAGCGTTTGTATACATGTAAATGTGTATGCATATGCCAATGACCCAATATGACCGTTACTGTTAGAATGTGGAGTAAGCTGTGAAAGTATGCTGTGAAAGTGAAACGAGGACGAAACAAAATAAGACTAAAATGGATGAGTTCATAAACAATTTAGAAGATAGAGAACATGAGTAGAGGAGAAAGGAACAGAAACATGATTATGAGAGAAAAAAGACTTGGCGAATAAAAGACAAAATGTGAAGTGTATATATAATGAAATAAAGTAAACATTAATATAATTCATAAGAAAGTATAGGAAAAATATAGCATATGAGTTACAAAGATACAGAGATGGTGAAATAAGTAAACATTAATATAATTCATAAGAAAGTATAGGAAAATATAGCATATGAGTTACAAAGATACAGAGATGGTGGAATAAGTAAACATTAATATAATTCATAAGAAAGTATAGGAAAAATATAGCATATGAGT
>NC_068982.1:171362914-171363683 GCF_001194135.2 Octopus bimaculoides | reverse complement strand
TTTGAAATCTTTGCTAGGAGGCTAGTTAGTTCTTGGGTGCGGCCAATTGATTTCGTCGACCACAGCGTTCAACTAGGCGTAGGCCTAGTTATATTCAATATATTCAATATATATATATATATATATATATATACACATGTATAAGTATATAATATATATATATACATCTGTGTGTGTGTGTGTTGTATGTATACCTTTGAATACTGATATCAGTCATTATTCTTCGCGTCTCAGAAAGGTTTCCTGTGAAACACACTCGAAGAAATGTTGGTATGTGTTGTCAGATCAAAATAGTTTCCTTTCTTTTATGCAAGATAATAGATGAACGGCTAATAATATGAAACCTCTGTAAGACAAGAGGTCACAATACTTCGAGATATAGTAAAACGAATGCCAATGCCTTATCTCATGTACTTTCTGTACTGCTGGTGGCCTCGTTCTTTATCTACCGATTTCCAAATATCTTTCGAAGTGCAGTTGCGCAATGGATCTTCAATGAAATTAGTTCTTCCGTTAGCATAGAGTATTAACTGTTTTGCTTTTCTCTCTTGGCATTAGTATTTTTGGAGTGAAGGCCGCAAATAAGAGCAGTCTCATATAAGCTATATGTTTCTGTTTGGTTGCGACAATTTTGAACTTTTCATGCCATACAACATAGCCAACTCACAAACGCACAAACACGCATTAGATGGTATAGATATGGTGCAAGTTCATGCGTGCGTGCATGCCTGATTGCATGCATGTGTGTATGTATGTGTGTGTGTGGGGG
>NC_068982.1:171361459-171362546 GCF_001194135.2 Octopus bimaculoides | reverse complement strand
ATATACATACACATAAATATATACATACATACATATCTATATATATTATATATCTGCCTGTGCATGTGTATGTGGTGTGTGTGTGTGTGTGTGTGCGTGTGTGCGCGCGCGCGCGTTTGTCATATCCACGCCGCTTAACAATCACTCTTGTCTATTTTTGTCACCGTAACTTATCTGTCAGCAAAATTGACCGATGGACGTAGCATCAGGCCTTAAAAAATGACTTTTAATATTGTTATTGATGTTTCTGCCCATCGTCCTTTGAAGATAGCAGAGCTATGAACAAAATCATGTAAGACAAGATAGTGATGTATTTTGTTTATCAGAAGTTTTGTACTTGTGAGTAGAATATTCAATGTTCCGTATTCTTATTTTTTTATAGTGTATCGTGTAAGATTTGATAGACATTTGTCTGTTTTACTGCGTAATGTCTTACTCGTTGTTTCGATGTACTTAACTGTAAATAGATACTCTGTAAACACAGTCATTTGACTAGTACGCGAAACAGGTTGAGCTATAAGGTACACAATTCTTGAATTGTTATTACCTTCCTTGTTTATGATAAGTTGTACAGACATAACATTACGAACGGTTTGGCATATACGAAATGTGGCGTTGACGAGGAAAGCATCTCACATACCTCAGTAACATACCACTGTCTTATAAAGTATATTTGGGATATATTTGACTAACTGCAAATTCCAACATGAGGATCTCACTGCCATTTTATTACTGACAAATTTTTGTGCAGTTAGGATTTTGTCTGTTTTTCTCTCATTGGTCACTAAAATGAAATAAACTTTATTGTCGACAGTGCTAATGTGCTGAGGTGAAATTTCCGTTTTTTTTTTTTGTTTTGTTTTTTTGAAAGAAACTCGACTTGCATGATGTGTGAGGTGATTTACGTCAAGATAAATGCTAACATCCTGAGAATTTTAGAAAATGTTGGTCCAGGTCGCAAGTAAGTTTCAGATGTGTCAAAAGTTCGAACAGGAATGTACTAATCTTGGATAGTGGGTGGTTAGGTTTTCGTAAAGCACTGATTTGTAGCTACCTTCTTTGTAGAAATTCACAGATTTATACATCT
>NC_068982.1:171355090-171359752 GCF_001194135.2 Octopus bimaculoides | reverse complement strand
TTTATATTGAACACTCAATATTTCATCTACATTCAATACTTTCTTTCATGGTGCCATCCATTTTTATTTTATTTTATATTATATTGTATATTGTATATTCCATATTCTATACCCCACATTAGTTCTGCAGGAATATAAATAAAACATAAAAAACAGACAGTGTTGGAACTCTTTTAAGCAAAATAATATATATATATATATATATATATCTGTAAAGATATGTGACACTTATTCAGTAGTCATGATAAAACTCCGAGTTTCCGATGCCCGGGCGGGGTTCCGCTCCAACCATCTCTTCAGTTATCCAGCTACCGGAGATTCCTTTGAAAGAAAAAAAAAACCCTATCAATATATATATATATATTTACACCTACCCACAAACAGTTGTTTACTTTGCCACACAACCCCCACGTTGAGACTAAACGGCCGTTCTAGCTGTGGTCATCCAGCTGTGTTTTTAGCTAGTGTATCTAAGACTTTAGTATCTGGTGCAGAATTACTTTTCAAAGATGATAGGAAAATTTGGCTGCTATTTTACTAGGTTTAGCGTCCATATAGATGACCTTTTTTTGCCTGCTTATACTTATAGCATTTAAGAAAGTGATATATATATAACACCTTTATAGCTCTTCATTTTTGATCTCTTCAAATCCTTTTGGGTTTCTTTTGGCGATTAAAGAGATACATTAGCTTTAGATTTTTGTTGTAGTGTACAATTGTGTTTGTTTTTTCGCATTATTCCTTAACATTATTGCTACTGCTATTGTTAGACGTTGGATTAGCAGAAGCGTTTTACTAAATTTGAGGGGAAAACATCTACCGGTATATCTTCCGACTTCGTTTTATGATTTCAAACATCAGTAAGGTCATCCTTTTACAGTCGTTAAAATAAAATACGAATCCAGAAATGGACTAACGTACCTCTTAAAATTCCTGGCCTTGTGCCAAAATTAAAAATCTTTCATACCGTTGTTGTTTTTATTGCTATTGGTGTTGTTGTCGACGTTACTGCTGGTTGTGTTGTGTTGGTGGTCCTTCAGTGTGCGAGTGTGTTGTAGCCGTTGCAGGTTGTGGGTTTGCACCACGTATGCGTTCTTCTTGATTTGATACGGCTAGGATTTGTAGTAGTAGTAGTAGTAGTAGTAGTAGTAGTAGTAGTAGTAGTAGTAGTAGTAGTAGCAGCAGCAGTAGTTGTAGTAGTAGAGGTTGTGACAGCAGCAGCAGTAGCAGCAGCATGGTTCTTTGCTCATGCTGACGGGTAGTTGCGTTGAAAAAAAGCGAAAAGATAGTGAAAGGTGAGTAGCGCAACGAAAAAAGGAAAACACAAAACTAAATATCATGAATAACAAAACTAAACTGTAAAAAAAAAAGCAAAAAAAAAAGAAGAAGATCCATTCAATTCAGGTCCTGATACAGTATAAGATTTTTTCTATATATCTTTCGAGTTCCTGTTCTTTCTCTTAGTTCATTTACATAAATGTGGGCGTGTCAATTTGTTCGAAAGTGTCAGAAACATTGTAATTGATAACCATTTATAACGTCATTCACCTGATTTTTTTTCCCCCACTTTTTTTTCTTTTACGTAAAGAACATAATACAGAAAAGCAAATTTAAATATTGAACACATACAAATTTCATGAACACATTTAAACTTACATACAGAGACAGGTGAACACATGTACATCTCACTCTCTCCTTCTCTTTCTCTCTCTCCTTCTATATATGTGTATGTGTATAAACATGCACACATACACACACACACATATACATATATATATACATATATATATACAGAGTGAGACAGAGGCGGACAGACACAGAGAGAGAGAAGGAGAGTGAGAGAAAGGCAGGAGGTTTAAGCTTTAGTGCAAATGTGGACTTGATGGTTACCAAAAAGTTCTGAGAGAGATCGAATATGTCGTTGGTCTCCTGAAAGAAATTTCATAAATTAGCCCCAATAGGTACTCCCCTATCAAGATGCATAATAGTTCATATAATTTTTGTTCATTTTTATTAGTAAAATTGTCTCAGTATTACACCTGTTTAAGTAATACGCATAATTACGATGCACTGATCATTTGAAACAGCTGTAAAGATATTATCTGCTTATATCTTGTAAATTGCATATACAGTTTTTCATATGAATGCATATTCCAATTCACCATACAAACACCAGTTGCTGACGTCACCTAACTCTAGACTTATCAAAACCGAACTTCAGCAAATACACCAAAATGACCCTTTAAGAGAATCAACCAACTGGAACGACTGATGACCGTTCCCCACAGGGAATTCAACCAGGCAGAACGACAAACTTGACCACCGGAAAAAACAAGACAATCAAAAATCAGATTCGAATCACGGAAAAAATTATAAATACACCGGATTCCAAAACACACCGTTACAAGCGAAAGTTACATACGACGGAAAGAGGATCAGAGAAATTTCTTCATTTCTCCCTTGTTTTTTCCTCCTCTTAGTATAACTGAAACTTTGTTGATATTCATTTCGGTAACATCGAAATTTTTAAACATGTCTTTCTAATTCATAATTCTAAATTTGAGTGTTATGAACATTTTAATTTGTCAACATTGAAACTTTTGAACATGTTTTTCAAATTTATAATTCTAAAGTTTTACCATTGATAATCAAAACATATTGTTGAAACTAGTTTGGTATATATGTAAATAAATTTATTTTAAACAATTACAATTTTTTTCAAATTTAGGTGCATTTTCAAGAACAAATTTGCCCAATTTTTTCCTGCATGGAAATACACCCCTCTTTTGTTATACACACACTAACAAACACAATACACACACATACATATATATATGTATATGTGTATGTATATTGGTTGGATTCGTCATCATCAATGTATTATCTCATGTTTATACCTGTTTATATTTTACCTGAAAATGATAGATTATATTCTATGATCCAGTCTATAGTTACAGCAATAAATTCTATAGAAATAGCTGTAGTAAGCTTTAAAACCCTTTTTTAAATTCATTTCTATATCTACGCACCGCTTAGAACCATCTATGAGTCGGATCTACGATCTAAATAAGATTTGGTAATTACATAGTATCCTACCAGCACATGATAACTTCATAGCTGTTTTACCTCACTCTGAAACCGGTGTTATTGTACATAACTATTTCTGGCGCCCTACGTGTTGATCTGCCTAGATTCTCATGTATCCTATGAATTATCTCCCCCTCTCTCTCTCTCTCTCTCTCTACACACACACATGTATATATATAGTAACAGCATCTGTTATCTCGTACAAAACGTACATTCCAGCAAGCGTACATATATACAGACATACAAATACAAATACATACTTTAATACATGTGTACGTATGCATGTATGTATGTATGTATGTATGTATGTATGAATATATAAATATAAAGCTTTGATGTGGTAGGGTAGTTAAAGCTCCAACTGCCTGCGCTCTGAGTTCAAAATGCCGCCGAAGTCAAATTTGCCTTTCATCTTTTCGATTTAGATAAAGAAATTCCCATTCCAGTATAGGAGTAGAGACTGCATTAATTCACCTGTCCGTCTCTCGAGCGCGGTTTCAAAATAAAAATCGGCTGTGATCGAACCTGAAGAAGGATGGACACCGCCAGGCTCTAAATAGAGACTTGAAGATACATCAGGGAAAGACTTGTGAGAAGAAGACAGAGCAGTGTAGATCATCTGATCGTAAAACACGTGGCAAATCATCCCCGGACTCAAACCACAGCGGAACGATAAATGCTACAGCAAAGACCTCTTGCCGTCAGGAAACTGCAGGCCATGAGACTGGTGCATCAGATAGTACTTGGAGGAGACCGAAGGTTTTGTGGCCTGCTGCTAATGAGAAAGGGAAATATAAAGAGTTTGAAAAGAAGGTATGTCGAGCTCTTGATGCATTGATGCCGTCGAGAGGTAGGCCCCGAAACGGCGGGCATTCTCTCCTGATGACCCCATAGACTTGCTGGCTTCCGCTAGGCGGAGTTCTCGACTGGCAGCACTTGCATGTGCGAGTTGTTTGCAAAAAATCATTGACGCTTCAACTACTGTCTCAGGAGATGCAGCCCCTACCAGGCACACACAAACACTCACTCGCGCGCGCGCGCACATACACATGCATGTTCATGTTTATAATAAATACATATATGTATGAGTATATATTATAGTTTGATATATATATATATATATATATATATATACACACACATTCATATACACACATACATATAAGTAAGAGCATTCTCGTATGCAAATGTGGAATTCATTTTGTTAATTCTGAAGTTTGTTTTAGCGATCATGTTTAAGCTCATATCAAAGAACCGTCTTTAGCCTTTTAATTTGTTTTGCTCATTAAGTTTAAAACCATTCGTCAGCACTACGCATGCAGTGCTGACTGTTCAACATTATTTTTATCGTTTCTACTTTATAATATTGGATCCGATTTTATTGTTGGTTTATTTAACCATAACTAAATGATCAGCGAGTTATTGTAGGAGAGACTTCTCTGGTTATAAAATTTTCTGAATGCTTGCTTTGGGCCATTTCAAAAATTTACGTCTACGCATGCTTTGAAAAGCTTTCGGAGTATAATTTGTATTTCTTAACGCCTTTTGCGAACGGCCATATATATATATATATAT
>NC_068982.1:171352031-171353791 GCF_001194135.2 Octopus bimaculoides | reverse complement strand
ATATATATATATATATATATATAAATACATATGTGTGTGTATATGTATGTATATATCTCCCTGTTCCTATCCGTATATTTTTTCTCCTATCTATATTTCTCCTTCCTTCTCTCTAATTTTGTGTGGGTGTGTCTGTGCCTGTGTCTGTGTGTCTGTGTGTATGTATCTGTCTGTGTATGAATGTGTACATGCAAATACCCTCTCTTGTATTGGAAAGATGAGCATATTGACTTACGGAAAAAAGACTCATTACAAATAATCCTATATCCTCAGACTCCAAGACAGGCTTTGTGCCCCCACTCATTTTTGTCGTTTTTTTTTCTCTTGAGAGAGGTACTTCACTATTTTCATGTCTTTAATTGAGTTTCTTCTCATGACGGTAGCATTGGATAATCTCATTTCTTCTGTTTAATAAGCATATTTATATTTAACTTGTATTTTCGTCCGTAAACAGGGTATACTATTCCATCTATTTTCGTTCGACGGTTTCTAGATATTTGGATATTTATAGATATAATAGTGAAGTTTAAGCTCCTTTTCCTGTAGTATCTATCTTTAGTTTTGTTCGTACTGAATAGCTTATGATATTTACAATTGGTTGGCAAATTTTTGGTAATTACTATAAGAAAGGTTTTGTTGTCACGTTGTTGGTGAAAGGTAATTTCTTTTGCTTTTTCTGGACAAATAGTTGCAAGAACATTGAGGTACTGATAGGAAGAAGAAAAGTTGAGATTACCCATCATCTGTAGAATAGGAGGTACACATGCAATGTGATTTGCAGACGGCGTGAGAGCAGGGTGACCAGTTCAACTAACTCCGGTAATTAAATCATGTTGTGGGGACCATTAGAGAAACCAAAATTTCTGAAACACAAATCTCGCTCTCAAACTACTACACCATATGCTCTACATCTTCATTTCCTTGACCTCCTGGTAGGATTATATGTGAAAGTCACAAGTCTAGAAATAAGTGCGATCTTCCTGGATGTGAACGATTGTTTGTTGCTCTTAGACATGAGGTGATAGTATATTCGGATTAATGGCTCTTCGTTCGTGTACAGGACCTGAAAGGCCGAATCTTTTTAAATGTTATGAAGCTTTCCTAAAAACAACCTATTCTATAGAGATAGAGGATAATACGGTATGAACCCACAGAGTAATTTTTAAGTTACGAAACGAACATAAAACCAAAAAGTGTGGCTTATTGGCGTATCCGTGGGTGTGTAGTAAAAAAGATTGCTTCCCAACGACATACTTCCGAGTTCAATCCTATTGCGTGGTACCTTAGGCGTGTGTCTTCTACATTTATTATCAAGTATCATTCACAACTTAATACAGGACACTACTAACCTTACCAATAATTCCACTAATCTCCATACATCCTATACACCATTCATATTCCAGTATTCCTTAATTGCATCACTTCCAGAACTGCTTAACTCCCTTGCATGTAATCTTTCCTGTCAGGTACTATTAGACGCAACACCGTTTGGAAATCGGTGTTTATTCAAAGTCACTGATCAGCTTCTGACGATACCGGTATGACTTTGAATCTCTATAATGATTTATAATAATTATTTTAATACTTCATAATTCCACCTCAGATCATGTAATTGTATGTATATATCTTTGCTTTTCTTAAAAAAAGCCTTTAATTTTTTATATCTAATGTACATTTTCTTTGCTTTCTTTTTACTTCCCCCCCCCCATTTATACCACGTGTAGTCTTTTCTCTCTAAAACCTATTTCTATTATATATAT
>NC_068982.1:171348341-171351986 GCF_001194135.2 Octopus bimaculoides | reverse complement strand
ATATATATATACATATTTATATTTGTATATGTATACACACACACACATGTTTTTAAGTCTATATTTGTTCCCCTGCCACTTCTTGAAAACCATTGTGTTGATGTGTTTACGTCTCCGTAATCCAGCGGTTCAGTAAAAGAGACCGATAGAATAAGTGCTAGGCTTATAAAAAGAAGAACAGGGGCAATTCATTGGACTAAAACCCCTGAAAGGCGGTGCGCCAAAATGATCAACACGACATTTACTGGTGGGAATGCCCAATACTGAGATTAGAGTGATAATCTTTTTTATGAAATTCGTCATGCGTAGGGCATAAATTGTCGTCTGACGGATTATTCAACCAGACTAGTTGAATAAGTGGTGAGGCGAAGCTCTAAGTGCCAGTCAACACGAGATTCTTTTGTAGAAATTAATGTGTGTGTGTGTGTCTTTGTGTCTTTGTGTGTGTGTGTCTTTGTGTCTTTGTGTTTGTGTGTACGCGAACACAAAGAACTGTCTAAAAAAAGACAGCGAAAATAGATCACAGGAGTGTTAAGAAAGAATTTGATACAAATAATTAAACAATAAAGATGTGAATAATAAACACATTGTATATCCCATTTGCTTTAGTGATAAATAGACAATGACTTGACCTTTCGTGATCATCAGATGTAGTATCAATAGGTATTTGACCTTTTCCAGGAGATTCTCTTGCCTACGCCCGACAACTTATTTCAGAGACAAATCACCTGCTGTCTGTTTGAACTTACAACTTTTGAGCGTATAGTTTGATATGTCACTCACTCAATTAACTTACTTTTATAAACTCTCTGTCACACACACACACACACACACACACACACACACACACACACACACACACACACACACACACACACACACACACACACACACACACACACACACACATACACATACACACACACACGCGCTCTCACATACATACATTCTCAAACCAAAGGTAGACATACACACACCTAGATACACATACACATACCTGAACAACGAGAAAGTCTCGACATTGTTACTCGAGCTCCTAAATATATTAGCCAAATATTTCTCAATTTACAATCCTGTTTAAACAAAAGACGGAATGTTCATTGTCGGAACCTTTTTGATCGTAAGACTAAACGACGCAAAATACCGTCTTCGAGTCACGAATTTCAGATTTATCAGATGTTGCTACCATTAAAAATATTACGAAACGCATGGCCTAGTTTTTAAGGCATTCGACACACGATCATTAAGGTGGTAACTTCGATTCCTGGACTGGGTGCGTTGCTGTGTCCATAAGAAGGCGCATCAATTCACGTTGCTCCTTTCTGCTCAGCTAAACATACGCACCAATGGACTTCTTGATGTAATCCGTTCTCGCTCTGTCACTTCCTCGAGTCAAAGGTAGGATAGTCGACAGAATGTCTAAATCTGGTGGCGACTACATTGACTTCTAAATCAATCAGCGAAAGCATGGTGCATGCGACAAGTGAAGACTCATTTGCAAATAACGGCTAGGGTTTAGATGATGACATAGGGCTGTAGAGTTTAACTATGGTATCGTGCTTTTAACACTTGTGTAAATCCAATTACATTTGTTTTATAAGCAGATGGCCCATATGTAGCTGTATAAATGCCTACAATCAATCAGTAGATCTCATTCGCTTAATATGTTAAGTTTGCATGCCTGAAACATGGGATTGTTGTTGAGGGGGCTGAGATTAAATGACAGTCGTTGATGAACGAATCGATAACGACCGGAAATGTCAGGTTTATATATCCTGTTCAACATTAGTCGTATAGCCGTAACCCAAATATATTCGAGTCCTGACATTCAAGTTTGCTTCACAGTAAGTATTTTGTTTTATAAGTATCTACATACTGCAAGCAGTAGTATCGGCGCAGAAATTAAAGTGAATTTGATTAACTTGCACATTTTAAGCTCATGTCTCTTTTCTTTAGCTTTTAGTCGGATATTCTGATACACTATAGAACACTATAGAACACACATTTAAATCCTCAGGAGTAATTCCACGATCAAATGGGTTATGAAACTTGCCAAACTCCAGTATTGATCAAAGTTCTTGTAATGATAATGCTATATTTATTACTGAACATCTTTTCACGATTTAGGATTGAAAACTCAGTTTTCCTTATTAAGATCATATTAAGAAATATGTCCAACGAAAATTAAAGGGAAAATGCACGTATCAGTTACAGAATTTCTACGCGGTCAATTGATTTACTAGAAACAACTGTTAAAACTCTTTCAAATCACATACTACAGCAATGAAAAATGGTTGGTGGATCAAATTGGAAAATTTTGTACTGGATATATTGAGTCTGAGTAATGGGATGGTCTTGACGGAAACTCCATTGGTCTGCTCACTGAAAACTGATCTGAGACAAACGGCAGAAATTTAAGTACTCTCACACTACTAATGTGTCATTGCTAGCTAAAGCATATATCTTCTTCACAGCAATTTAGTTGCTTTCTTGCGAAGGACATCTTATCGAACATCACGTATAAAAACCTTCCACTAAACATTTATATTCCTTTACATTCCAAAAATTTCTTCTTGTGCTATTCCTCTATTTCGGTTAGTTTCCTCATCAAAATTCTTTCTTTATAACTACATATCCACATATGTATATGCATGTATAGAATATGAAAATATATTGTATATGCGTATGCAAGTATGTATGCATATGTATGCCTATAAACACACACACACACACACACACACACACACACACACACACACACACACACACACACACACACACATATGCATATGTAGCGATGAAAGGCAAACAATTAGTCAAGGCAGAACAAGGACATTTGATTTCATTTAATTCAATCTAAAAATTTAGCTCCATAACAAATGGTAAAATTAGTACAAACTTGTGGCACACCCATTTGAGAACTCAATACGCATACCCAGTAGCTTGAGCTACCTTGACCTAAACTTCACATGTCTTCTCTGTGTGTGTGTGTGTTAAATTTTTTGATGTCACATACATAATGTTTTATTTAGATGACACTCCTTCCCGGTTGCGGCATTTCGTACAGAGTAAATCCCTTCAAGACAGCGACCGTTAAAAAAACATTATATACCTTAAAACCAGGCCAAACGAATCACCCCGTAGGTGAACGCCAACAGTGGACGGCGCTATTTTGCTGTTATTTCGAGTCACCCGCGAAACGAACCCTAATCGATGATCTGATGTATAAACAGAAATATCGACATTCACCCTTCTCGTTCAACTGCGGGGTGATTCGTTTCGCCTATCTTTGAATTATACAGTGTTTTCCTTTTAATAATCGACTTCTTAAAGGGACTTTGGCTGAACGAAATGCCCCAGTCGAGGGCGTTTAAACAAAACACATACAAAAAGAATATGTCATCAATAATGTTCACATTATTAGGGCCGTTTCTAACTCAAATCTTCATTTTGTTTTACTTGTGCAGCGCAGTTGCACGTCAGGAGATATATTTTACTCAAGCTGCATATACCTCAGGTCAGTAATTCGAGTTCGATTTGAGGTTGACTCAAGTATGCAGTACCAACAAGCTGAAATAACAGCGAAATATTGATAACTATCATTCTCCATCACCTCGGACTATTTCATTTGCCTGTTTCCGAGGT
>NC_068982.1:171341830-171344330 GCF_001194135.2 Octopus bimaculoides | reverse complement strand
CCAACATCGTTACATCAAATGTCACTATGACAGTAGCTCAAGCGAATGAGCCCCTTCATGTTCATGCATGCGACCTGTTAGAAATAACAAGAACTATCTCCAGGCATTACACACACACATTAAACATATGTCCAGATATATCGTTTACATTTTACTTGTTTCAGTCATTGGACTGCGGCCATGCTGGAGCACAGCCCTGAAGGATTTTAGTCGAACGAGTCGACTCCGGTACTTTATTGCGTTTAAACGTAAGACTTATTCTGTCGGTCGCTTTTTCCCGAACTGCTAGTATGGAGACATTGACAAACTGACAGCGGTTGTTATGATGTGGTGGAGGCAAACACACACATGCATAATGGATTCAATTCAGTTTCTGTCTATCAAATCCACTCACAAGATATTGCTCGGTCCTGGGGTACAGTAGAAGAAGACACATTTACCCAAGGTGTCAATCAGTGGAACTGAACCTGAAACCATGTCGCTGATAAGCCAACTTCTTATTACACAGCCAGGCCTGTACTTATACATATGTATACATATATATATTTGTGCGTGTGTGTGTGTGTGCATGCGCGCGCTTCCTATCACATCGTAGTCCAATGAGTAAATCAAGTAAAAAAGGCATGTTTCACTATGGTATGAAATGGCTCGGTTTAGACTGAGGCATTATAATCTGTAATAGTGGGTGGCAGTGCGTGTTTTGGTTTGGTGTAATGCAATGGTGGCCTGTAAAGGCGTATGATAGGATATAAGGTCAGTTGTAGTTTGTAGTTTATCGCTTTAATCTCTCTTACAGACAAATAGATACATACATCACATAGACAAGATATCGTAGCGCATGGAGGTATGTTTCGATAACTTCATGTTTAGGTCAGGGCGTATACGACCATGTCTATGTTTGCATATATGTATGAACTGAAGCTGAACTATGTGTGTGTGTGTCTGATTACCTGATTCTCATAATATACATTTGAATGAGGAAATGTTATCTGATAAGAATATGCAAATATATATGTGAATGTATGCCTGTTTGTATGAGTGTGTGTAACTGAAATGTATGTGTGTGTGTGACAACTTTAAAGAGAGAGGTATGTATATCATGCTTACATGTATTTACTCCCGAAATATTTGCATACTCATATGACTAAGAGGTACATAATGAACAAAAGGGACAAAATCTAACTAAAAATGTCGATTACGAGCACATTGCAGTGGAAGATATACAATACACGCTCGACCACTTCCCAGAAATTTAATCATTGTACTATCTCCCATTACGCATTGATGTTGATAAAACAATATACAACGTCATATATAAACAATAATACATGTATATCAATACGGAGAATACAAATAGAAGAGTCTCATGAAAACTTCTGAGAGATGAAGGTTTAGCAAGGAAGCGGAAACTTACTACGCTGCGAGCAGACTACAGGAGAAATCTATAGACGATGAACTCCAGTCAAGTGTTTCCGTCCGTCCGTTACTGACACTGTAAGGGAACCGGGCCCGCCTTGTTTCCATTAGTGTCGGTCCCCATGACTTCATGGTGCACTGTTGTTTACGAAATGCTGCCTTTATTCGGGAAATTGAGCCCGGAACATTCTGGTGGTCTTATCCCACTGAACTGGAAAACAATTATGTCCTTCATAGAAGGTCAGCTGTCCAGCAAATGAGAACATTTCTTCCTCAATTGCAGTAAAGGAGAATATTTATGGTCAACTGCTTTGAAATTCACATTTATACCAATAACAAATAGTACATTTGGCTATGTTAGTAAATATTCAAGCTGCATTCTGGAAAAATTAGCATTTCCAGTAAAGGAAATTGCCAGCAAACTCGCACTTTACAAATACAATTTTGAAGAACAGCAGTAAAATTTTATAAGAATTACAAGAATTTTCTGAAATCGTTTCCCTCATAATAATTTCAACAGTTGAACTTTACTGCTATAATGTAAAGCAGCTCCTATCTTGTAGATAGAAGTGAAAAATGTCTACATATTCTTATAAAGACACACACATATACACACATAGACAGGTAGGAAGTTGCAGGGTTACCTTTAAAGTGTCATACTAATTCAGATGATGAACGATAGAGAGATGGCTAATTAGAATTATGGATATACTTATACATATGTACATACACACATAATAAATGCATTCATACATATACATATACATATACATATACATATACATACACACATACACACACAAACACACGCATATATATGTTTATATATGTACACGCACACAGACACACACACACGCGCGCACACACACATAGATATATAGATATATAAATGTATATATATAAATAAATATATATAAATATATATATATATAAATATATATAAATATATATATATAAATATATATATATAAAGGTAACCCTGCAACTTCCTACCTGTCTATGTGTGTATATGTGTGTGTCTTTATAAGAATATGTAGACATTTTTCACTTCTATCTACAAGATAGGAGCTGCTTTACACTATAG
>NC_068982.1:171340500-171341046 GCF_001194135.2 Octopus bimaculoides | reverse complement strand
TATAAAGGACGGGAGAGGACAATAAAATAACAAAACTGCGGAAACAATCACACACAGTTACTGTCAAAACTACAAAAGACAAGCAAATAAAGATAAGTTCAAAGACACAATTAAGCACTATTCGCATATTCAGCGTTGAAGTATACACCCACAACTCGCAACACGCTAGATTCAATCTGACCTTCAATGCAGGTTGTTACACCTCACGAAGTGATCTTCAATTATCTGAGTTACTTTATCGCTTTTCAGACGTGGAAGAATTTCTAAGGCCAGGTGTCTGTAACTGCGTCAGCCTGCGAATGAATCTATGTACGTATGTGTGTGTGTATATGGAAGTGGGGGTGGTGGGGGTGGAACAGGCTATATCGTGCGTGCCTTTTGTTTCAATGTCTCTGTGTGTGTCTGTGTGTCAGGTGGTGTGTTTGCCTGCGATATCTTTGGTTTTTAGGACTTCGTATATGTTCGAGTTTGTGTACTCACGGTTTTCGCAGTTGAGCTGATGTGAACGATATGCGAGTTTGTGCGTGTGTACACAAGAATATAAAA
>NC_068982.1:171339534-171340287 GCF_001194135.2 Octopus bimaculoides | reverse complement strand
TATATATATGTATATATATATATATGTGTGCTGAAACTCCCTTGGAAAGTTACCCTGTGAGACACAAGTCCGGGCAAGGTTGTTTATGGAAGACCATCAGTCGCCCATGCAACCGGCCTCCCCTCTCCACGCCACCAGTGTTATCCAAGGGAAAGGCAAAGGGGCCGATACAGCTTGGCATCTGTGACGTCGCAACTCATTTCTACAGCTGAGTGAACTGGAGCACGCAGCCCGGTCCGGGATTCGAACTCACAACCTCACGATCGTAAGCTCGATGCACTAACCACAGAGCCATGCGCCTTCACACACACACACACACACACACACAAGCACATATGCAAACGCATGAAAGGATGGGGCTAGTTTTGCTAGGGTGGTCTAGCTGAAGTTTTTTGTACAGAGCAAGACATACAAGCGTAGTTTTTGAATGCCTGTATCTAAATTAAGGCTTGTGTGTGTGTCTGTGTTTGAGTGTATTTCTATTTAGTCAGCTTTCCACTTTCACTACTTTATATTGCATCACTTACGCCTTGTTCAACCCACCTTCACCAATGACACCACTCCATCTCACTTCATCTCCTCTTACGTTATTCAACATTGGATTTTTGACATCGATTGTTAGATAAATAAAAGCTTGTAGACCCTGTTGCACCCCCCACACACACGCGTACATATATATATATATATATATATATATATGCATGAATATATACGCACACACACGTATACACACACACACATACACACACACAC
>NC_068982.1:171337535-171338527 GCF_001194135.2 Octopus bimaculoides | reverse complement strand
TGCAAATAGTTCTTTCTTGTGCCCATGTAATTGATCGCCCTTCGCCAGTCACACTCTCCATCAAGGACCTCCTCCAACCACACACCCTTTGCATACTCTTTACTTCTTTTTAACCATATTCACAACCTCCACAGGGGCTTGCCTATAACTCTTTCTTCTCTCCTGATCGTCCCAGTCTTGTTTTCTGCTGCCATGCTTAACTTGCCCTCTCAAATACCACAAAACTTACGATCCTGAACCACCGCGTCTACCATATTTGAGACTCCTTTTACCTCACACCTAATAGCCTGATATATGTATGCCAATGTTCCTTCTGTAATTTTATGTATGTGAAGCAAATCAGCCACGGACAAAGAAACATGTTCACAAAGCATCTCAGAGACATATAACTTGTCAACGGTTAACCTATTTCCTGTCATTACACCTCCACTGTCCATTGAACTAACACCTTTTGCTCTTCGGCGAAACTTCGTCGGGTGTATAACTATGCGCTATCAAACAGAACAGTAGCTTATTTTCTCTCCAAACATATGCCCTACGACGTGAATCCACTTATTCAGTCCTTATAATTATTTTTTTCCATTCCTGCTTCATCATTATATCCTATTAATTTTCTTTCTCCACCACCTCTCAAACCAATACATGCATACGTATTAGCCTGGAGGGAAGAGGTGTATCTATGACTTTTACCAGGAGATCGAGATTCACGAGAGAGAAATCTTCTCAGACAGGAGATCTTGCGGAATGCCTGCAACCCTATAGGGCATGACGAGATTTGAACTCAGGATGAATTTCGCCTCGTCTACTGGCACGGGTGGTTATTTTATTTCTCGACCAAAAATTAAGAAATGCATATTTCATCATGGTTTGTTTTGAAATCATAATATAGAGAGAGTTGGAACAATATTCTATTCAGCAGCCTAACGATTCAACTAATTCACCGCCTATATCTTAATATATTTATACACACACATTTGTGCACTCACGCACTC
>NC_068982.1:171330845-171337326 GCF_001194135.2 Octopus bimaculoides | reverse complement strand
TCCACTGGTTTTCAGAAATAGAGTTATTAATATTTCTAAGTCTCTCTAAAGGAGACTACGGCAGCGGTACTGGAAATTAATAGTTATCGCCAAGCCAACATGGCAGTCCCAAAATTAGGACGAAAGCTGCCGTGAATTAGCTCCAAGAAGCCATCGCCTCTAGCTAGCTATGTGACACACGAAACCTGTGTCCTTTATAACCTATATATATATACGCATATCCATGCATACACACACACACACACACACACACACACACACACACACATATATATATAGCTACATATGTGTGTGTGTGTGTGTTTATATGTATATAATTATATATATGAGTGTGTGTGTATGTGTGTATATACACATATACACACAGAGACATACATGCATGCATGCACTTATACACATATGTGTGTATATTCACGCACACACACACACACACACACACACATATATATATATCATATAATTCAAGGTTTCACTGTATTCATACAGAATGAGAAAATGTACACACAAACCCGCGCACACAAGAATAAAAATACCGAGAGAGAGACAGAGAGAGAGAGAGAGAGGGGGGAGAGAGAGAGGAGGAGGCGGGAGAGAGAAAAAGGGAAGGGGAGAGAGTGGGGAGAGAAATAACGAGAGAAACATCTGAATTTCAATATAACTTCCCACTGAAGTGTATATGTATTTGAATATACATATTGATTTCAAAGGGATTTAACCAGAAACGCCGGAACGCACGGATCGGCACGCACAAACGTAAGCTCAAACACATACATTTAATATAAGAAAGGGTAGGTAAATGTGTATGACATGTTGTGCACATATGTTTGACATAAATTTGAAAAAATAAACTTTGCAAGTAATAAAACATTAGAAGCAATTTTGTAATAATTTTTATTAAATCAAAAATTAATTTTAAATTGAATCAGTTTTTTGAAAAATATTTCTCTCTTTTTCTTCTTTTCTTTTATAATTAACCCCGCCACTCGCTATGGTGAAACACGAGCACTTTTAGGCATTTATGATTATATATGATTATGCGCGTGCGCGTGTCTTTGGGGTATGCAACAATAGTAGTAGTAGTAGTAGTAGTAGTAGTAGTAGTAGTAGTAGTAGTAGTAGTAAAAGCAGCCGCAGAAGTCCCAGCAGTCTTCGTATTAGTAGTCATAGTATCAGTATCAGCGCTAGTAGTAGCAGAACCAGCCCTAGCGGCAGCAACAGCAGCAGCAGCAGTAGTAGTAGTAGTAGTAGTAGTAGTAGTAGTAGTAGTAGTAGTAGTAGCAGTAGCAGCAGCAACAGCAATAGCAGTAGTAGCACTATCATTAAATTGGCAGGTATTTTATCCTGAAGTTTGGTGACAACGGTTCTGAAATCTTTCTCATGATTCCTGAAAAATACAGGATTGAACTTCTCTGCCGTCGACAATGCGAGTTTCAATTCCAGTCACTTTCAATCTTCCCTGAAATTGCTGGACTTGTGCCAACATGTAAGACCAGTATTATTATTATTATTATTATTATTATTATTATTGTTATTATTATTATTATTATTATTATCAATATTATTATTATTATTATTATTATTATTATTATTATTATTATTATTATTATTATTAGCTTTGCAACAGCTACTAAAGCTGGAGATGTACTACAATGTCAGCTGTTCACTACCAGTGAATTAAGGTAACACCTCTTACTTTTCTAGCACCTTACGGAGTATTCGAACGGTTCAAAGCAGTGCTGTTTTCTGCAAGTGCTCCACCCTTGTTGCAGCCCCTATTTGTTCCACGTACTTCTCGAGATTTTTGCTCACTCTTCCTAGGGCTCCGACAATTGTTGGTACTACTGCTAACTTTTTCATCGACCACAACTACTTAACTTCCCAAGCTAACCTGTCTTTCTGCCTTATAGCGTACCCATAGGATCTTTGCATTTTTATTTTCGACGATGCCTTGGGTTTGTGGTCGTACCAATTTTTTTCTCTGTCAAGTCCATACTTGTTGGAAAGAGTCCAATGAGCAAGCCTAGCTATATTGTCATACGGTTTCACCGTTTTGTCCACAGATTCTGCACTTATAACTTTCTGCTGTGTTGTCTATTCTGTATTTTATGTAGTTTGTTCTTAGTGCTTGCTCTCGGGCAGCGCAGATTAGAGCCTCCGTTTCCGGTTTTAAATCACTTTTAGTCATCCACAGCCAATTTTTCTCTGTCTGGCTTATCTTCAACATCCCTATGAAATTGACAATGCATTCTTTTCTTTATCCACCCATTTTCAGTTTCATTCGTTTTTAATTTCTTGTACAGTGCTTTATCTTTGCAATCTTTCTTCCTACAAAGCCAGACATTATAATAGCGGTTCTGTGGCATTTTTTACATACATTGCTATGTTTTCTGCTGCTCTGATGCTGTGTTCGCATCCAATAAGTCCTCATTCATCTCTTTTTCTTGGTACGTACAATCTCTCTGTGTCACTTTTTGGGTGGAATGTCCCATATCTAGTTAGCAACTTCCTTGTCTTTCAATCTAAGCTGTTTAGTTGTCTACTGTCCATGTGATTACCCCTGCTCCTTATCTAAACTGTGAAAGCGCCCAGGTGTTGATAGCTTCAATCTTATTCCGTCCATTTAATTTCGACTTAAGGATCAGTCTCAGTCTGCGCAAGTACTCCATCTTAAATTTTTCTGTCATTTCGTTCTCCATCAATTTATCTATTTCCAAAATCTCTAAGTACTTATAGTCCGTCTCTTCTATCTGCTTCATAACCTCCCCCGACGGTATCGTTAGCCCGTCCATACATTCAATTTTGCCTTTCTTCAAGGCTAACACACCACACTTTCTCAGTGCGAACTCAATTCTGATATCAGCACTGAAGGTATACCCCGTATCAACGAGAGAACTGACTTGGGCTTCATTTTTACCATGAAGTTTGAGGTCATCCATGAATAACAAATGGCTGACTTTTTGTTGGCAGTTTTTGAATACGTACCCAGCTTTTGCTTTCCTCAGAATCAGTGTTAGTGGTACCAAGCACAGTACAAAGATCAATGGGAACAGCCAGTCCCTTTGAAAGATGCCTATCCTAATTTTTACTGTCCCTAAACTTCTTCCGTATGCTGTCAAGTTCGTCATCCAATTCGCCATACTTTTTCCAAACAATCGTTCCACATTTGATGCAATATCAAATAGGTTCATACATTCTATAATCCAAAAATGTGGGATCATATCGTACCCCCTACGATAGTCGATCCATGACATGGCTAAGTTACTTTTCCTCCTCTTGCAGTCTCTAAGTACAGTTTTGTCTATCAGGAGTTGATCCTTGGAACCTCTGCACTTACGCTTGCAACCCTTCTGCTCATATGGCAGGACTTCATTTTTTTCCAGATGTTCGTACATTGACTCTGCGAGTATTCTAGTCGACAACTTCCACATAAATGGCAAACAGGATATCGGCGTATAGCTTTTTTCGATGTTTTTCAAGCACAGTACTGTCTTACCCAATGTCAATTTCTCTGGTGTTACTTGGTCGGCATTTAACAAGGTGTTGAGTTGCACAGCTATTCGTGCATGACATTCACCAAATCTTTTTTGATCTAGTAGCCTTGAACTGCATCTGGTTCCGGGGCCTTCCAGTTGCTCATTTTTTGTTGATTTCCTTCACTTCCCTAACTGAAATGACTAGTTCTGCCTGTTTTGGACAGACTACTGTTTGTTTCAGTTCTTGCAACCATTCAGCATCCTTTTTGTGCTCCTTGTCTTTGCCCCAGATGTCACTGCAAAACCTTTTAATTTTCTCATTATGTTTCCTTTTCTTGACATCGACACCCACATTTTCTGCTACAACAATACTTGCTGCCTTGATCAAATTATTTGTTTCCGTGATGTTATTTGTTCTGATGTATTTCAGAATTTTTTTCACATTTTTCGTTTCTTGCTTCAGCTTCCACCGGTAAACCTGTTTAAGCTTGCAAATGATGTCACTATCGTTCTCCTGTAGTTTTGCCTTTATGCTGTCGTAGATTGCCTTTTTTTTTTTTACATCTATCATATCGCCATTAGTTTTATTGTGTTCTTTTAGAACATCTATATGTCTCATAGCAATGTATGTAAAAAGTATCGTCAAAGCCAAGTCTTTTGGGATCACTGTATGAAACTTGACAAGAAATTCCACAAGAGAATATTCGTCATCTGATCTGTAGCATACCTAGTAGGGTCCTTGCACTGAAAAGAGCAAAGGGCATTTCTATTAAATATCAAATATTCACATTATAACAATTAATAAATAATTTGAATGTATAATTTAGATTTTAATTTTAACGATTATAAGTGTGGCTATTTACTTTTGTCATATGTGTGTATATGTATATTTATATATATATATATATATATATATATATATATACATGTGTAGATGTATGTATGTATGTATGTATGTATGTATGCATGCATGCATTTATGTATACATAGACAAATTTCAAATACCAGAGTGCAGTAATCCTCGATAAGTAACACCTCAGTAATATAGAGTAAGGATTTCTTATGTTTATTGTCTTATATATATACCACAAAGCCAGATTTTCCAACTCTGTCTCCACAGATAAGTCTGACGAGACGAAAGACTTAACATCTGTCTATGTGGTTTGAGGATAATAATTAAAGTGTATCTATCTATCTGTCTATTTATCTATCTATCTATCTATCTATCTATCTATTTATCTATCTATCTATCTATCTATCTATCTATCTATCTATCTATCTATCTATCTCTTTGTTTCTCTCTCTCTACGCATGCATGCAAGCATATATGTATATATACGTATGTATGTACGTATATCGACACGTGTTCCCATAACATCTTTATTGTATACATTTTGACCAGCAAGCATTACCTTCAAGGACATGATAAATCACTGTAAATATTTTGATCTATTTATCTTCAACGCACCACATGGATTAACAATTGTTATGGGTGTATTGGACTACTGCAATTTCATTTACTTGTTTTTAAGTTTTTATTATTTAGAAAATTATTGATACTTGATTAAAATATGCGAAAGAATTCGAAATGAAGTTTCTACTATTTTGTGTAATACTAGTGTCATTTATAGGCAAAAACCAAAATCTGTTCTCTTACTTCAGAAAATGCTGACGATAGTAAATCAAAGAATAGGATAATTAGTTACTGAACACAATATATTATCAATTGATTTTTATTGTTTTGCAAAATATTGTTTTTACTTTACAGCGATCTTCTCTCTAGTATTCAATTATATGGTTGTAAGGATTAGATGAACCATTATCAAAAAGTATCAACTAATAGAAGAAATCTCTATATTTGAATACGTTTACTATATGTATAAATATAAACACCGAAATCAACAGGAAATTAGCTTTCTACGTATGTGTACAGAATTTCGTTTTTGATGCAATTGCATTCATACTTTTGGTTAATTTTCTGGTATCTGGAGGAAGTGTTCTGTAATTATCTCTAAGGTCGGTGGGAATAATGTCAGGTAGAAACTAGAGACCTGGTCCGAATATTTCCAGTTAAAGGAGCCAAATGTGCTAGATGTTCTAGTGAATGCCAGATCAAATTTTCTACCAAACAAAACGTAGTCTATCTGGTGAGCATCAACTGTGATTGCGTCAATCCCAGTAATGGCTAGACACGGGACTCACTTATAATACGCTTGACGTATAGTGCACTTCAGCATGGTAGAATCTGAATTCACGTATAAAATACTTAATTATATTACCATACCTATGTCTATATGGTATTTCAATCACACAGTTGGAGCTATTTCATGATATTCTTACCTCATTTTGTACAATATATGTATATGAGTTGCGTGCGTGTGTGTGCGTGTGCATATGTGTTTGATATGTATGTATATATATATATAGAGAGATATATAGATAGATAGATAGATAGATAGATAGATAGATAGATAGATAGATAGATAGATAGATAGATAGATCGCTGACCACTACATTTATTTTTTTTCTCCTTGTTTCTCTCTTTATTTCTTTCTGTGTTCCTTTCAGTCGAAGAGCGTAGCTCGAAACGTCAAAGACTTTCTCTATTCCCGAGCGTTAAACTAATACATCCATTTGTTGTTTTTTTCATATATATATATATATATATATATATATATATATATATATATATACATACATACATTGTACAAATGTTGAATCAACGGTTGAATCAAATAATGGAAACATCAGTTTTGATTCACCTGTTTTTCTTTCTTTCCCTATTGGCTACGTGACAGATCTAAAACTGCTCCAATCCGTATGTACGGGTTCAGATGCATAAGTATACCTTTTACTTCATGATATAATTCTCTACCTTTCCTTTATTCAGATATATGTATTTAAATGAGTTAGAATGCCTGACTATCTGATTTTCAAAGCAGACAAATGATTAGTTCGAAGACCAAGGGAAAAAAAGTAACTCTAACAAGTTTAATGCTGAAGGCAAA
>NC_068982.1:171329341-171330835 GCF_001194135.2 Octopus bimaculoides | reverse complement strand
GAGAGAGAGAGAGAGAGAGAGAGAGAGAGAGAGAGAGAGAGAGAGAGAGAGAGAGAGAGAGCGCAGAAGAGTGACACCTATTGCGTTCCAAAACTATCGAATTACGACAGTAAAGTGATATTAGAACTAAACCACCAACTTTCCAACTGTGTGTCACCCAAACCCATTTGTCGTGAGCTCCATAAAGCGGCATATCATGATCGGCTACAAATGCTAAATGTCTCTTGACCATCATCAAATTTAATGAGCGTCTAGCCTATCCAAAGTAACCAATGGCTAAACAGAACAATGTCGTTTCGTCTGAAGTATCACCAATGACCCTTTTACGAAACTTACGGCGAAATCTGCAACCCTGACTATTTGGCGTCTGTTGTAAAATATGGAGGTGACTGTGATGATGTGAGCAACCATGTCGAGGAATTTTCTCTGTTCTCTAGTTGCACTACATAGCAGAATTAACGCCAAGCAGTATCTGAGTTCTTTGGCTAATGTTCATCCTATGATATAAACATTATTTCTTGAAGGTAGCACAATCATCCAGAAAGATAATGTGCTGATTCACACAAAGAGAGCAAACATTAAGCAGACCATTTGGATGCCACCACCCCGCCCCAACTCATCAGATCTCAATATGTTTTAACATTTATTGGCGCATCTTGAATCAACCTATGAAGAGGCGCTTAACTCCACCATTATCACTGAAAGAGTTTAAGCATCTTTTATTTGAAGATGGTTCACACTTCCCTTAAGAATCGTTCAGAACCTGTTGAGTCAGTTTCGCGTCGTATTAAAACTGAGATTAGTGCCAAAAATGGACCAACATGGTATTAAAGAAAACTTTCATTTAAAAAGTTATTTGGAAAATTTTCTCCTAGCTCTGTATATTTATATGTATAATATGGGATGGTGGTAACTGTACTCGGCTCACGATTGTAAGGTCGTGAGTTCCATTCTCGGAGGTACTTTGTGTCCTTCAGCAAGACGCTTCATTTCACGTTGCTCCAGTACACCCAGCATGCAAAAATAAGTTGTACTTGTAATTCAAAAGGGCCAGCCTTATCACATTCGCTATGTTATGTTAAATCTCTTAGAGAACTATTTCAGTTTGCTCAGCAACTTGCATGTTAATTTCGAGAGCAGGCTGTTCCGTTGATCGAATTAACCAGAACGCTCGTTTGTGTGTGTGTGTAAAATATATACATACATATTTACATACACACACACATATACAAATATACATACATATGAATAACCTGCGTATTGAGTTCTATCTCAGATATTGTTTGTATATTGGAAAATATATTTGATATACTTTACTAGTTACATAAGTATGAACATCTCTCTCTCTCTTCCTCTTTCTCTCCCTTTATATATATATATGTATATATATATATATATATATATATATATATATAATAATACAAAGAATATATATACATGTATACACACATATATGTACATACTTACATCTACATGTGTATATACATGCATATC
>NC_068982.1:171323059-171327892 GCF_001194135.2 Octopus bimaculoides | reverse complement strand
TATATATATATATATATGCATATATATATATAATTATTAATTACATTAAACTGTGGCAAATACCTTGATTTGTTTTCAGCTGACAAGAATTGTTTGAAAACAGAAACGGAAGAAATATGTGGAATTATTTACATAAATCAAAGACGATCACAAAATCACTCTCACCACATTTAATATACAAGAGATTGGTTATCTTTTGTATTTCAAAGTTATATTTTCACCGTATTACAAATGGCTTGACAAATCGAGAACAGGGTCTAAAAATCTATAAAATCTGTAGCTATATACGAACTCGCAATTCATAGTATATCAATTCCCTACATTATTCATACGGCTATTTTACCTCATACCAAAAATTGGCACTTCTCCCATCTTTCCACGGTTCCATTTTCATATCAATAAAACTATGATAAGCTCCACCCATAACCGTTTTCGATATATTTACCGCTGGCAGAAGTATTATAACATAGTTATACTCCGCCCATCATAATTATTTCTGATAGGCAGGGAAAGGCTTCCATTTAAAATTTTAAGCCATAATTAAGGCTGACAGCAGATAAAATGCAGTAAGAAATCACCTACAATAATTAATTCTGACTTACAGATATACGTGTGGTTCCATTCAAAATTAGAGTGTCTAATCAGATATGACAAGGATATAATATACATAAACTCCACCTACTCTTTCGAGATGTAAGAATTCTTGGTAACCTAATGATAAGGCCAAAGCTTATTCGTAGCCACAAATCTCAGCGTCTCGACAATACTTTACATATGTACAGTGTGAGATAATAAGAAGCGATAAAACATCGTAGTCGATACATTATGCTATTTAAGTCAAACTCATCTAGGTTTATGTGGCTGAGTTTACATCAGTTGAAGTCAAAATTACAGCACCTCTTGCTTGCTCAATAAAATAATTGCCAGTTATTCACAAAGGTAGATGCACTGAGCATACCATTCTCCAGAAATATTTACTCTTTGTAAGGATGCTGTATTATATTTATTGAGCGTAGTGAAATTGTAGAGCAGTAGAACGTCGAACCAATATCTTTATAATATACAGTTTCTTACCTCTATATGCTCTCTGAAAACCCTACCAATGAATCTCTGGAGGTTCTGCGAGTTCGATTAATCAACTATATACGTCTCAGAACATATTTGTTGATATTTGTGCCGATGTATCCTTAAGTAAATACAATTGTGTGTGCAATACAACAAAGGCTTCTGTTGTTGCTTTGCATCAGATCAGTTCTCATCCTACAGACCTATAATGAAAATTATTTCAACTATATTTTTGGCAGAGAGAGTGTCTCTATAGGATCACATTCTCTAGAATATCATTTTTTTTAAAAACGGTACGATGTTATTTTAAAGAAGATTGACAGCTACGTTTAACATGTCTTCTATATCTTCTACAGTAGTTTAATCTCAAGGTAAATATCTGCAGCATCCCGTGGTACACTAACTTACACATATTCATACACACATATACATATATATATATATATATATATATATGTGTGTGTGTGTGTGTGTGTGTGTGCAAGCGTATGCACACATGCACGTACGTACACATTTTTACAGGCATATTTATACGTATTCTCAGAAATAATTGCAACACGATTCATACCGACGTTGAACATGACAAGCTTAACAATTCTGTTCTTTACTCCGAAGTCGTTTCAAATCACTCTCGAGATTAAAGCGCTTTCAGGAGCCATGAGCATCTGGAATTTCATTAATCTTTAAAATATCAATGGTTGGAATGTTGTAACAGACCAACGCAATCTCTCTCAACTATAGGGATGTTGCATTTTAAGGAGGTCAAATCTCGATTTAGAAATGTCATATTGATAAAACAATGATATTCGCAGTAACAGAAGTCGGTAGGGCGAATGAAGTTGTTACCTAAAATTGAAGCCTGAAATAAAATAAAATTCAGTTAAACATAAAAATCGAAATTGTTTTTATCGACTCAAAATTAAATTTCGGAGAAGCTTTTATTTTTAATTGAATCTTGTATCGTGTTGGTGTTTCAATTTCCGTTTATAAAATATAATTTTATTTCGACGATGTGTCTTCGTGATTGAGTTTTATGTAAACGTCTCAGGTTTTGTTTATTAATTAAAGATCGCTCACAATTCGAAGCAGAAAAATGTAAATAAATAACAATTGATCAGAAATCATTGTTGAAAAAATATTTCAGTAAAGCAAACATATGCAATAGTTTACTGAAAATGTTAGCTAAACATGTTTATAAACGGTGGTTGTTAATATCATCGACAAGTTGTTGAATGTCACATGATTTCTAGAATGGCCGGATCAATGATCAGAAAACATGACGGAGTTAGTGATTCGAACCTTATAATCTGAAACCACTTGTGCTCATAAGTATGTTACTTAAATTTCAATGGGTGAGAGTCCACTACTAGATTATATAATTCCCTGCTATAATTTACAGCGAAAGCATTGTGAAGCTGAAAAGAGACTAGGTGAGATGAATTCTACTGAGTGAGGACAAAAACTTGGTATAGACTACCGTCACATCTATGTAAATATTTCTCTCATGTCCTCAGAACTAAAATAAAAAATTATAAAAATATGAGCAAAAAAATTACGGAAAAAATAATTCATTCTACTGTTAAGATTTAGTGCCAATGTAATAAACTTGTATTAGTTATACGCATTGATCAATTCAGCCTTCATGAAGCAAACCGATAATGAAAGAGATTCAATTTATGACTATCCCATTTTCTTATATATATATTCAGGATAATATTACCCAAGTAGCACTCAAAAAAGTACTATAGTGTGAATTGACATCTTATCCATTTTTAACTCTATATCATTCCCGATGAGAATGCCTATAATTAAATGTAGTCAAGACTTGCAGGCCCAGATAAAATGTTGATGAAAGTATAAGTCATATAAGACTACATGATGGAGTGTGTTCATCTTGTCTTAAAACGGTAAGATCCGGTATGGGGTAAGTTTATTTTCGTTTTCTGGAAGGTCCAGCAACTGTGTATGTGAAACACAGTTAATTTATAACATAAGGGAGGTTTCCTTGCTTGTTTGTGTAATTTTTGGTGTTGTTTTGTCTTGAACGACCATAGATTTTAACAAAGACATTCAGGCCTTCAAAGTTGTGATTACTATTTGCAGTAACTCGTGACATTACGTGTAATCTCCAGCTAAGTATTTTCATGAACATATAGCAAAAGCCAAAAGTTGTACGTTCGAAGAGTCGAAAATGCAGTCCATCCAAATTTGTAACAAAGCCAAATAATCATTATCATTGTACCATCAAATACTATGTACACACACACACAGGCACAAACCTACACATACGCAAACACGCACAAACGCAAGTACGCACACACACACACACACACACACACACACACACACACACACACACACACACACACACACACACACACATGCAGAGTAATGTTTCACATTAACTTGGTAGAACAAATTTAATTCAAATAATCTACATATATTACAATCGCGAGTGTACAATAACGGCAAAGTTGTCGGTACTGTGACTTTATATCCATGAGAGTTAATGTTAAACGGGAAGAATGGGTTTCAAACACAGCATAAAGAAAATCTGGAATATTTACCACATATATCTATGTATTTGAGAGTGTATACGTAAGCATATGTACACATACGTATTATATGAGTGCACCCGTGAATGTGTATGTGTGTGTGTACGATTGTGTATGCATGTACGTGTGTGCATTTGTGGATGTGTATGCGTTTGTGTATGTATGCGTGTATTTATGTTTGTGTATTTATGTATGTGTGTCCGTTTGTGTATTTATGAGTGTGCATTTGTGTGTTTATGTGTGTGTGTGTGTGTGCGTTTGTGTATTTATGTATGTGTGTGTGTTTGTGTGTATGTGTGTGTATCGCGTGGACGCAATCGCAGACATTTTATATATAATATTGCGATGCGATTGATACTATTTTTCTTACAAAAGATCAAACAGGAATTGAAAACCTTTTAAAGGGGCTTCGGAAAAATTATTTCGTATTGCGATACAATATATTCTTATCACTTCATAACAGTGAACGCCCCTTCCTTGATATTGATGTTGGAAGTAACATTTTTCTATTCACAAAAAGACGGAAATAAATGATTTAATAAAGTCAATGTGCTGAGAGTTATCAAGATCCAGCGGTTTAAACTAAACTAAACTAAAATAGAATAGAATAAAATAAAATAAAATAAATGATAAGAAAAGCTGTTTAGACGAGCGTTTAATGTTTCTAGTACTGAAGATGCCCTTTATCATGAGCTACTGAGATTAAACCAAATTCTTATCAACAATAGCTATTGTAATAGGCTGATAGAATTAAATACAAATATGAAAAGATGTAGACGTCACATACACACATACATACATACATACATACATACGCACACACAGATACATACATACATACATACATACATACATACATACACACAGACAGATACGTACATACATATTTCATCGGTATATACATGTATACATACATCCGTTTATAGATACATACATATACGCACACACTTTTATGTGATCAAACAGAGTTTTTATTTATTCCATTTATAGTTCCGATATAGGTTAACTGAGCATATGTTTTATAGACATTCATCTATTAAAAAAAAAATTATGGAATGATTATGCCTACATACGTACATACGTAAGTAAGTATGCATAATCATCTCATAATTACGTATGCATGTATATGTATGTATGTAATATGTATGCATGCAGGCATGTATGTATGTGTGTGTCTACGTTTATGACACACACACATATATATATATATATA
>NC_068982.1:171320779-171323049 GCF_001194135.2 Octopus bimaculoides | reverse complement strand
TATATATATAGTTGTGTTTGTGTGTGTGTATACTTGCCCGCATACATAAATACAGAAATTTCGTAGCAGAAATCGTGCTGCTCGCGACGAATAATTTTTTTGACGGCTTTCAAAGGTAAATTTCAATACATGAATTGTTACAACGGTCACCTTAGTACTAGTCAATGACACGTATGAATATTCCATCAAGAAAATGATAATATTGCATCACACAATTTGACATAGCATAATGAATTTTTTTGTGTCTATTGAGAAACACAAACACTAGCATCATGCATACGTATTCAATATGAAATCTTGCAGGAACAAACAATGTCTAACTTAAACGGTACAAAAAAAATAATACAATTAAAAGAATCGCAGACCTTTGTTCGACTGGTACCACCCCGTCTCATTCCCTTATAACAACGGAAAAAAACATTTGACCCAATGTTAATAAAATATCAATATATGAAAGTAAAAGTAGCTTATATTGAAATGTAATTTTCCGTATTTATAGCCGCCAATCTCAGAATGAAACTGAGTTGCTATGTAACTATTTGTTTGAATGTTCTATTTTAATTGCATTTTTTTATGTAACAGATTTCCTTTTTCATATAATCTATAGCTCATCCGTGGAGGTGCAATGGCCCAGTGGTTAGGGCAGCGGACTCGCGGTCATAGGATCACGTTTTCGATTCCAAGACCGGGCGTTGTGAGTGTTTATTGAGCGAAAACACCTAAAGTTCCACGAGGCTCCGGCAGAGGATGGTGGCGAACCCTGCTGTACTCTTTCACCACAACTTTCTCTCACTCTTACTTCCTGTTTCTGTTGTGCCTGTAATTCAAAGGGTCAGGCTTGTCACAGTGTGTCACGCTGAATATCCCCGAGAACTACGTTAAGGGTACACGTGTCTGTTGAGTGCTCAGCCGCTTGCACGTTAATTTCACGAACAGGCTGTTCCGTTGATCGGATCAACTGGAACCCTCGACGTCGTAAGCGACGGAGTGCCAACAACAACAATAGCCCATCCAGCATATCACACATTGAAATGAAATGCTGTGAGCTGCAAACTAAGTGCAAAAATAACTGTCTAAAGGAAAACAGTATTCTGCTAAATTTTTTAAAATGGAAAAGATAAAGAAAATCAGTTAAATTTGTTTTCAATAATTAATGGGCACAAATTTATTCTAGTTTTTAATCTGTGACAACTATTTTCTGGGTGTATGTAAAAGAATGGGGTATGTATTACACAATGGTGCACCTCATAGTTCTCTTCACACTATAAATTATAAGATGGTATGGCATATAGTTTAACCTTTTATGTCTTACTTGTTTCGGTCAATGGACTAGAGTCATGCTGGGAAGTTTTAGTCGAAGAAAACCTTGAAAGTTTTAGTCTTAGATTAACCTCAGTACTTTTTTCTTTGTTCTCGTAAGCCTGGTACCTATTCTATCTGTCTCTTTTTTACCGAACCGCTAAGTCACGGGGTGTTAAAGAAACCAACGCCAGTTGCCAAACGGTGGTGCCAGACAGCACAACACCATAACACGAATGCCCGCTCACACGTGTGTACGCACGCACACACGCACGCACACACGCACACACATAATACATACACACGACGGACTTCCTTCAGTTTCCGTCTAGTAAATCTACACACAGGGATTTGAATGGTTCGAAGCTATAGCAGAGACTGTTGCATAAGGTGCTACGAAGTGGGACTGAACCTGGAACCATGTGGCTGGGAAGCAAACTTATTACCAAACAGCTACACCTATTGAAGATGTATGGATATGTTGAGTTTTAAACTCACTTTCAGAGACTTTAAAACATTATTAACTTACTTGAAATGAGATATAAAGATTAAACAGTAATGTATCTGCATTATGTTTAAATTCGTTTCTTTTTACATTGTTTGAAGCAGAACAGTCACAAAAACAATGATAAATATTTGCATACCACAATATATAGTATAATTTGAAGAAGAGTTGAGGATGCACTGTAGGTTACCTCCACAGGAGCTCTTATACTGGAGAAATTGACACAGATGATGTTACTCTGGACATCTGTTACATGACAACTGCAGAAAATATGTTGGTAGGAAAAATATTCGAAGAATGTTCGGTACGCTGGTTAGTAACTGCATAAGTGGAGTTTATGTGAGCATGTACGCCTTGTATTTCGAGTGGTCTTGGCTCGAGATGGTATTCAAATATCTAGTACAAATGTGTAGAAACCATTAGAACACACAAACAAACAGGCAGAAATATAATATATCTTATATAT
>NC_068982.1:171316262-171320696 GCF_001194135.2 Octopus bimaculoides | reverse complement strand
TATCATATTATTACCTCCGCTGTAGCGAAGGCGGAGGTATTGTTTTCAGTCGTATTTGTTTGTTTGTTTATTTGTCTGTTGACATAATATCTCAAAACCCGCTGGATGGATTCGGAGGAAACTTTTAGGGATGTTTGGCCTCGTGACTGGCACGAACTGATTAGGTTTTGGGATCGATCCCGTATCGGACAGAGATTCTGGATTATTTTTTTCTCTTTTGCTTTTTGCTTAATTTTTGAGAGCGGTCAGGTTCATTTTTAGCATTCTCGTTTTTGAAAGCAGTCCAGTTTATTTCAGATATTCTCATTTTAAAAATCCTCTCTGGATAATTGTTAGGAGGACGTTAGTGTTGCATTGGCAGAGGTTTGCGCTCTCTGACTGCTCTCGTTTATATTGTTATTGGGTGATTCTTTGACCATCTGACGAATGGCTTTCATTTAAATGCTTTTTTGAGCATTCGGAAATACGGACATTCATATGGGAGCAGTATTTTATTGTGTGGCGTAGGAAGGTAGTGACTGAAATTGAAAATTCTTTCTGAGGTTGTTTTGTTAAATTCATCAAGTATCCTTATATGGTCCGATATTGATAGAAGTTGCTTTTGCAGCAATATGATATTGCTGTCTCTGATTGGCAAAAAGGAATGTATGAAAACGTTTCCTTGAAGTGAGGATCGTTTCCATATTTTATTCCACTAGAAAAACAAAAGTTAGTGATTTCCCGATGATATACAATATCCCTATCTATAGAAAAACCGAAACACTGGAATTTTCATTAATAATCCAAAATGAAACATAGTTTTCCGTATGGAATCTAATAATTACGCACACATATACACTTCAAATGAATCTCCTAATATACATTGAAATACGCCGACTAATGGAATTTAATCCACAATTATATTCTATCAATGAAAGTAAAATATGAACACTCACTCTATAAAAACAGTGTAGCACATACAATGTACACGCTTTAATGAAATATTTTTCTGATGATGGAGGCATTCATGACCACTCAATTTACTGGAATTAGCAGACTGAACGACATCAGCCTCAAATTACACTCTTTTAAAATGAAAAGTACACGTTTGATAATATAGTTCCATGTATCTCTAAAAAGTTAGGGCGGATACGACTGGAACGCTTTTGTTGATAACTCTGTTCGATCAGTGAAGACCTAGAGACTAATATCCTTAGAACAAAAAGGAGTTTTCTTTTCTCTTTTTTTTGTGAACGTTTATGCTGAAGATAAGTGGATAAGACATTGAAACATTGGTGATACGTTGAAAAATATACAAAGTGAATTTTAAAATAAAACATCATACGGAAGAAATGAATAATAAAATATTATGCAATAGAAACAGACACATTACGTTGCTTTTGATATATACTGCGGACTTCCTTTTATATACAAGAACAAACGCTTCCACACAGACATAAGTACAATCATCTTCGTATGAATATTTCCGACACATACATAAACATATATGTAGAAACCGGCCTTCAGAACTCACATATGCATAACAATTATATATACGTATATAGTTACCGGTATACGCACTGACACACACATAAAAAGAGACACACAATATATTTGTGAGTGTGTTTGTACTTCTCTCTGCGTTTGTGGTAAACAAAGTCGACAGATGAATAAAATAGGAAGATGTACATGTACATAACATATTTCTTCAAAGTAAAGTCATCGATCATTTATACGCATGCATCTATAACTTGTACACGTATACAGAGAGAGATACTTATAAATATATTATTATAATGTAATACAGATATACGTGTGTCTGTATACACAAACACGCACACACATATATACAGGTATACACACAAACGCAAACTCACACACATATATAAGTATATACACATACACACGTATATATATATATATACGCACACATACGCACACACATACACACACAACTATATATATATATATATATATATATATATATATATATATATATATATATATATATATATATATATATATATATATATTGCTAGAGAGATACGTCGATGTTATGAGAGAGGATAGAATAGATATTTTGCGAAGACAGAATTAAATTATCCGTGAAATTAGGAGAAAGATATTATTATAAACAGAAAATAGTAAAAATGTAACAACAACAACAACCCACACACACACACTCACACACACTCACACAAGCACACAGACATAATATACTTACACATATGTATGCGTGTTTCTAAAGTGGATAATAAAGGATGAATGAAATCTATGAAATGAGTGGAAATGTGATTAAGCGAAAAATTACTCAATATCGTAAAGTAAAGAAAAATGTAAAAGATTTTCAGGGATGAGCTTATGTGAGTTGCTACTCAAGTTTTGTTGTTTCTCTTGTTTAGGTTAAGGATAATGCGAAACATATATTCTCTATGGGACAATCCCGTTGTAGTTCGGGCTTCCTGCGCTAGAAATCTCTTGATGCAACTCTCAGGCATCAGTCTTCCCACCGCTACTGTGTAGTAAAGTCTGTAGTACTACCACCTGGTGCGTCTTTGTTTTACAATGCTTCTCAATTATTCTGAAACGAAGGAACAACGTGCTTCCGTGAAATTCTATTTTCTGCTGCGAAAAGCGGCAGCCGAAACAGTTGTCATGCTTCAAGCAGTTTACAAGGACGCTGCCATGAGCAAAAAAGAAGTTTACGTGTTTTTTCACGCTTTAGGAAAGGTCACTTGTTGCTTGAAGACCAACCTCGTTCAGGGCGACCGTCGACCGCCCGAACGAACGAAAACATCTTGAAAATTCATGAAATGATCTTTGAGGACTGTCACTGACCAGTTGTTGATATGATTGGTGTGCCCTCGAGCTCCTGCCAACGAATGTTAAGCGAGGAATTGCGAATGAAAAGAGTTGCAGAAAAATGTGTACCTCACTTGATCACGGAAGGTCAAAAGCAGTCACAACTGAATGCGTGTATTGAACTGAAAGAACAGCTGGAAGTTGAGCCGGGCCCTCTTTTGAAGGTCATCACGGGTGATTAAAGCTGGTGCTACAGAATTTGCAGATGTGGAAGAGGTGAAAGAAATAACGATGGAGGCGTTAAAAGGATACACTTCGCAAAAATTCCGGCACTGCTTCGAACAACGGAAAACGCGTTTGGACCGATGCATTGCTTTAAATGGAGAATTCTTTGAAGGCGATAAAAGTGTAAACATGTCAAAACTAAGAAAATAAAACAACATTGCAAAGTTTCGGTTTCTTTTGGTTACCCATTCGTATGTAAATATAATTTTCGCTTATGTATTGTGAGACTAATGACCGAAGTTCGTGCGTACGCATATATTCACATATTTTTTATTAATATATCTAATTACATTTTGGACGTACACTTTTGTTATATACATCTGTATTGACGTTCTCATTGATAATGCCTTTCTCTAAATATGCGCAAATATAATTCTTTCTCAAATACATTGCACTTCGCACTCGAGGCTCCGATGCAGCAATAAGGTGCTATTCAGGCACTGAACTACGAGTCCTCAACATCTTATACCAGAAACAGCTGTAAACAAATGAGGTTCATTAGATGATCATTTATTACTTTGTCATCTCGTTCAACATTTGATGATGCTATAAATGCATCTACCGATAATTATAGGCTCTTCTCTCTTCTACAAATTTTTTCCTCTCTCGTTCCCGCTCTCTTCCATAATTTTCTCTCCAGTTACTCTCTCTCTACCACGCACTATATATTTTAGTAGCGGTTCTACTATTGTGTTCCCCAAATACATTTTCCTGCTATACCTGCATTGTAAACAGAAGTAAATAATCTGGTATTATCTTTTTCAATTGTCTACTCCATTCTTAAATCTTTAATTTTTCTTTGATTAGTGGCATAACCCCAAAATTTAGGCCCCCTTGTTTCTATTCTCTATAGATATCTTTCTATGATTATTTTCGTTGTACATACACCTTCACTCTTTCAATTTAGCGTTGAGTGCTTTTTTCCAGCAGGTGATTGCATATCAATCAACCAATCAATCAGTCAATCAATCAAACAATCAATCAATCAATCAATCAATCAATCTGTCTATCTATCTATGTCTGATCTGGACGGATGCTAGTCACATCGGCTCGCAAGTAAGTTGGCCTTTTATATGTCAAAACTTTTGCAGTTTTAAAATATTTTTGTGGAAGAGGTGTATAAGTCTATACACTTCGACCCTATTGGGTTTTTGTAATAGGAAGTGGCTCCTTCTGGAGTTTATTTCCAAAAGTTTTTGATTTTTCTCCGGCTTATTTGCCATATTTCGTAAAAGAAATATGGCTAGGCCTTCGCACGTGGTCGATTTGCCTCTAACAGCAGGCAAGGAGACTGACCAACAAGTCGTTCCGCATGAACGAACACAAGACGTAGAGACCAGGAATGCTGCGTTTACTACTACTGCCTTC
>NC_068982.1:171309145-171310266 GCF_001194135.2 Octopus bimaculoides | reverse complement strand
TATATATATATATATATATATATATGTATGTATACATATATGCGTAATTTATTTGATCTCTTCTTACAGAATCATGTTTCTCCTTTACTGGCATTTTCGCTATTGGTTTCCTTTCTTTAATATTTCATTTCAATTCACGCAATTTCATTTTAAATTCATTGAGCTTCATTAAAATTTATATTACTTTCACCGCATTAATCGGATTTATTTCGAATCGGTTTCTGAGAAATCTATTTTGATTTACTCTTCGACATTTTCTGAGAATTCTATAGTTTCAATATGTATATTTTTAAGCGTTTATATAATTTTTAGGTATTCATATATATACATAAATACTTAAATCAATACTTACACAGACACAAACACACAGACAGACACACACATACACACACGAACGCACACGCGTGCACACGCCCGCACACACGTGTACACATATATTAAACTGGCCACGTACATATATTACATATAATTGTTTTCAACAAACAGTCGACTGTTTAATAATCTATATCACTTTCTTAAATACCCCAGCTGTTTACCTAGATTTTTTGTCTACTATCCTGCTTAATTCAACGCCCAGCCCTAATTATTGCCCAGTCGCATTTTAAGTTAAAGAATTCCTTATTTATAGAATGCATATTTAAACCAGTTTTACATTCGAACTGAATTTAGGTATTCATTGAGCGTGTGACTATAGAAGAAGAAGAAGAAGAAGAAGAAGAAGAAGAAGAAGAAGAAGGATATTAAAGTCAGCTGACTACAATCCCTAAGGCGTGCTCATATACTTGAACACTTCGCAAAGCATAAATTCTAGACAAATACACATACTCTCTCACACACACAAACATATACAAAAGATATATTTTTCAAAACAAGAGAAAGAAAATTCCAGTAAAGAACCGATATAATTTACTCAAAAAGCATTTTTTCCAAATCCCTCAACGTTAAAAATACAGTTCAGTAGGAAATAGTTGCGAGATATGCTCTTAATTACTTTTACAAGTAAACAATTAATACGCAACCTTTCCCATGCTCATATGCACACACACATATAAGACATACACACATATACATACATATACACACACTCACACTTACACATAAATATAACGTATCACCAAATC
>NC_068982.1:171308274-171308778 GCF_001194135.2 Octopus bimaculoides | reverse complement strand
CATACATATACACACACTCACACTTACACATAAATATAACGTATCACCAAATCACCTAAAAATGATTTAAAAATAATAACTAAACTACCCATGTCCAACTGCGAGAAATACAAACACTATATTATGAAAAAGAACATAAACAATCAATGAAAAGGTTAGAGAGACGTCAACCAATAACTAAACACCGAGCTCCATATACGCAAACACACACCCACTCTCATACACAGCAAAGGATATGACTACAGCACCAACTCCGAGTTGTAACTGTTTTCGCCTGAAAATTATAGTGGCGTGAAACTAGACTTGAGGAGAAACTTTTTTTAAGTTTCAATGAAATAACCCATATACTTTATAACGTATATAGAACTCTCTTCTCACATTCATCCGACCTTAACCAACGTACGAATATTTACACAAACACCGCTCAAAGTTACGCGTGCGCAAACACTCACACACACACACACACACACACACACACACACACACACACACACACACACACAC
>NC_068982.1:171305858-171307799 GCF_001194135.2 Octopus bimaculoides | reverse complement strand
ATATATATATATATATATATATATACATACACACTCATACATATATATATTTACAGTGAACTATACGTATGATTACATATAAATATATAGAAGTACATTTTATACAGCCATTTTTCTGTTGTTTGATTGCGGTATTTGTGTCACTGGGCGTGCCACTCCATACTCATAGTCAGAAATATTATTAAGTTCTATGTTATGTGTTAAACATACAAAAGTACGCACACCATCCATTATTAACTCTTAAAACTACTGAAAACTTCTTACAACGAAATTTAATTCTCTTCATCGAGTACTAGGTCATACATAGCAATCGTTTAGCTGCTAATTTTTGTTTAAATTCTCTAATAATAGAAACAGAGTAAACTTGAGTTTCGAATTTCAGGTCATTAGATTTATAAGTTAACTTGGCGTTTTTCTTTATATTTAATTTTCACATAAATTCAGTGTAATTTATTGGTTTCGGTTCGGAATTGCATTGTGCTATCGGATTTTCTTTCATGATTATATAATCTGCTATTTTTGTTTGAAATTTTGTAGAGTACACACGTTCACTAATGTCTTCCTGTCCAGTTTTGAATCGTTTCGAACATTGTTACTGCTTCATTTTGTAAGTACTTGATTCCCCGAAGGGGAGAGTATCGCACATTTATAGCTAATATATCATCTGGAGGCATGGAATTCACACTTTCATGTACTCAAACAAATTATTAAATCGTATTTGGTGTTAGTAGTGGATTTGTAGTTATACATGATTACAGTGTGTTATTGATGTAGAGGTTTCAACTTATATATTTATAAATTAAATTAGTGTTGGTTTGTGGCTCGATGTAGTGCTGTTTGTGTTCTGATTCATGAGGTGTTCTCATTGATCGTGTATTCTAAATCTAATTTTTAAAAATACAAATTGCAGATGGAACGTCTACATTAATAACATGTGACCTACCTGCTATAAAGACACTGTAACACTTCCTGAATACCTTAACCCAGATGGAATTACGAAAATCAAGAAACCAGCATTCATCAATACTTCTCGATCTTATACGTTCGAAACAAACTGCAAGAAACTCGAAATGAAAAGCAAAAAGTAAAAAAACAAACGATAAGGATAATTAAAACTAGAACAGTTGATTTTTCAAAACTTCTCTGAAAGAAAAGCTGTTGCCGTGTCAGCGTTGTAAGCGCGAATGTGTAATTGTGCATGCTTCCCAACTGGCGCCAGTGAAGATTTGCGTCATCCGTTTAGCTCAAATAATTAAATTCTACACTTATTATGTTCGCCTTTATGAATCTACAAGGGCCAGTTATTTAGACTGATATTGTATTAAAAAATAATTTATAGTTTTACCTGTTTTTTGCTGTTCATAATAGCAGAGACATTACACCAGGCATAATGTACTAATAACTATTGTGATGGATGATTTTCCTAAACGTCATAGTTACTTGTTTTCTTTTTCACCACCTCAGATAACAGCATGGAAAAAGCGACTAGCTCTGCGATGATGTTACTTCAATTATGCATTGAATCTTCTGCAGCTACAGGCAGCCATTCGAAGTCAACTACTTCCACGTACAGAACATTTTGCTGACGAACTATCCTATCTTACTATCCATATAAGCTTTTATTTAAAGCATGTACAGCTGTCAGCTAAATTCATGCATCCATAATAAATTGAAATTGAAATTACGATTTTCACACGTTTCATATGCATGGTACTCAGATATATATATATATATATATATATATAAATATATATATATATATATATTATGATTGACCGTTGACTGAACACTATTCAATTTTTTTTCTCCGTGTTTTTCTCCTTGTCTCCGTATTCTTTCTGTTGAAGAGCGTAGCTCGAAACGTCAAAGACTTTCCGTATTCCCGAGCGTCATACTAATATATACTTTTGTTATTTACACCACCTGTACTCGTCTGTTGTT
>NC_068982.1:171303206-171305770 GCF_001194135.2 Octopus bimaculoides | reverse complement strand
ATATATATATATACGTACCATCCTGTAAGACTTCAAACTTGCTTGCGCGTACACTCAACAAGGTATATATTTTGTCGGTATTTCTACAGATTCATTCGCAATTACATGCAAACACACATATATTTTGGTGCAAACACCGTTGCACGTACTCACACACACATATACACACGTATATACACACTTATATACATATATAAGTGTGTGTATGTATGTATGTGTTATTTTTAGGATTTATTCAAGTTTTTCTCTTTGGAAAATTCAAGCTGGCCACTAACGAAGACTCTTTTGCTTCAGTTAAGATAGCTGTTGGGGGTTAGTAGTTGTCTGAAGTGGTTAGTGGTACATATGTGCATGTTTGTGTTCATGAATAACTTGTACTCTTGCATTGGATATGCGTTTCAGGTTAATATACAGGTCTCTACTTCAGACCTTTTTTTTACACTTCAGTATTCAAGTGTTCATACTTCAATCTTCTATATATATGTTTGTGCATTCCATTTATGTGTGTGTGTGTGTGTGTGTGTGTGTGTGTGTGTGTGTGTGTTATGTCTGTGTGTGTGGATGTGTGAATATGTCTGGTCCAAGAAATTCGGGAGCATTTGCATGATTTTCATATGTTTAAGCTGGGGAACACACATGGAGAATTTCTTGAACGATTTCCAAATTTTAATTGTACCACTAATCGGTTATACTTCAAAAACACAGATTAGTTTGGTTTAGTCTTTTTAGAAGAAGATTTCTTCTAGGATTTTATGCTAATCAGCCATTATGTACCTCACCGCTCCTATGACAATCGGTACGAATGAAGATCTGTAGTCTGGATACAAGACCTTCACGCTTCTTATTAGCTCTCCGTAAATCTTCGCTTCTTCAACAGTTCTTGATGCAACATTCACATCAGCTTGGTATCTAGTCTTTAATACTGAGCATGTCATTTGCTCTGTCCCCCATAGGACGGGTTGCCGTTCTCATCGGTTTGTTTCACCAATTTTGTTTTTTGTTTTTATGTATAAGTGCATTCCAGTGCTGGTGTACTATGTCTTTAGTGTAGCCGCCAGCGCAGACAGTTGTCTGAATAACATTGTAAACTATCTTTATTATGTCCCATGAAGTAAAACTTGCAGATGTTTTAAGGCATTCAATGATGATACGACATCCTTCTAGGTGAGATATAATGCATTTATCACAGATTCATAAGATATTACTACTCTTCTCAATGTCGGTGTTATTTAGCTTTTTGGATATATATACTCATGCATCCGATCCAGTTGGTGTGATTATTCTCCATGTACCTGTTTAGATGGGTTCGTACAGAAACCTTAGGTTCGCATGGAATATCTGTACACTCTACGTATCTATTCACGATTTCTTTGTATAGTCTCATAATGTTATGAGGTTTGTGCTTAAGTAAACATCTGATGTACTTACTTTTCTCTTTGCTCTCCATTTTATATAGAACCTGTCGATTCGGACAGAATCTCTATAGAACGGTGCTTGTTAATATTGTTAATATCTTACTAGTTCTGATGCCTAGGTTACATATTTCTGTTCAGTTTAGTGTGCCAAATGTTGGAAGTAGCACTGGCACCATGGGAGTTTGTGGAATATGGTATTGTTGGATGCGGATAACTCTGTAATATGTAATATGCTAAAGTACATTTTGATCACTCTAGCTTTGCTTACATCACCAAATTATGCGATATATTCGTCAATTCTGAGATATCTAAGGCATTCGTCGCTTGAGGTAGGGGTGATAGACAGGCAATTAGTGTTCATGTTCACGTGTTGGTCTGTAAATTGTTATCAAATTTTGTATAATGCTGTGTTCATTTCTGTAATTATTAACATCTCTCCTTTTTTCTGCTTTCTTGACGTCGAAATTGAAGCTCATATTATATGTATATTATTTTATTGTGGATGATCCAGCTGGTTACAACTAAATTACTTTATCGATCAGTTGAAAATATATTTTCCCATACTACAGAAATTGAATAAAACCATCTTAGCTGTTATTCTGCTTTTCGCTATTTTCGTTGAATTTGTTTTGTGCAGATAAAACTAGGCGAAAAAAAATATCACGAAAACAGAATGAGTAACGTGTTGTTTTGATACGATATCAATTTGCCAGTCAAAATAAGTAGAGACAAACGCAGTTGTAACAGTTCCGTTGGCATTCGTAATAACATAGCAATACACATGGTTCTATAATAGATTGTCCAGACAATTCAATAGAATAGAGAGATAATTATTTATATGTGTGTATGTGGGTGTTTGTGCATGTAAAAGCGAATAATTGTGTGCGTCTCTTTGAATCCCTCAATATGTTTCCTTTGTATTTCATGTTTGATAATCGTTATTACTGCAGCTGTGGTTGGTGTTACCATTGCTGTTAATGTTGTTTGTACGTTTCTGCTAAATTATGAAACAGATCTTTCAGAAGAGTGTTAATTGGTTATGCGATATACTTATACACATTGTAAACATAAAGAAAGGCATTACACACACACACACACACACACACACACACACACACACACACACACACACACACACACACACACACA
>NC_068982.1:171301341-171302973 GCF_001194135.2 Octopus bimaculoides | reverse complement strand
ATATATATATATCGTGTATGCACGTTTGAAGATAATTGGTTACTTGATACACACACCCGCCTCTGTAATCACATATGTATATACACATGTGTAAGCTAGCACGACAGAAATGATAAGATTTTGCACACACACACACACACACACACACACACACACACACACGCACACACACACACATACACAGACATACGTGTGTACATACACATATGTACTCACATATTTCTCATATATTTATACAGGAACAAAAACATCTTAACATGGCATTAGACACACATATACATACATGCACACACATACACGTACAAACATATATATTTGTATTAGTGTATGTATATTTGTGTATGTGTGTGTGTGTTTGTGTGTGTGTGTGTGTGTGTGTGTGTGTGTGTGTGTGTGTGTGTGTGTGTGTGTGTGTGTGTGTGTGTGTGTGTGTGTGTGTGTGTGTGTGTGTGTGTGTGTACATATATATTCAGACATATATGAGACACATACAGATTAGAACATATCTCTTTACATGTTATAGCAGAGAAGCGTTATAGCATTGCCGGTACAATCCACAATAATAGAATGGAAATGTGTAATATAGAAAACACGCAGGAATATACAAAAGAAAAATATCAGATAGGAATAAATGCTTCTGAACAGAAGTGAGAACAACATTATCAACAATAATAATCGTTAGCTAATCATCATTTTCATCATAATCACGGCCCACTATAAAGACGACACTGCCTCCGTTTCCTCTGCCAACCACCATCGTCAGCAACATCAATAACAATAAGAGGGATCGATATTACAACAGTAATAATAATAATAATAATAATAATAATAATAATAATAATAATAATAATAATAATAATAGTTGCTGTTATTATTTTCATTATCATATTCTTTCAATTCTGTTTCCATTTCTTGTCGAGTGTCTTCCTGACACCTAGGGCAGAGACACGCATTGGTAGGCCATTAAAATAAACACACCAGATTGTTCATTTACAAAATCATGTTATAGAGAGAAAGTGGGAGAACGACGGAGAGTAAAAGGAAAAAATATCAAATAAAAGACTAAACAATGAAAATAAAAGGGGTAAATGGTAAGACAGGGAGCATCCTTACATAATTTTCAGTCCCTTTTTTAATCATTCCAAGTGCTCCTACAATCACAGGTATGGTAACCGTCTTGAGATGCTACATGTTTTCGATTTCGGTTACCAAGTCTTTATATTTTCTGAGCTTATCAAATTCTTTTGTCGAGATATTATGGTCACAGAATATACTCCAGTCAATTCATTAACAGTCTTTATTGTTTTGATCTTTCACAACAATATCTGGTTTATTAGCTTTGGTGGTCCGTTTTGTACACACTGCAAAGTCCCAAAGAATCGTTTATTATTATTATTATTATTATTATTATTATTATTATTATTATTATTATTATTATTATTATTATTATTATTTTATGTTTGACTTTTGTTTTGCATTTGTACAAGTTGGATCCAAGTCTCACCCAGAGACCTCAAGAGACAACAAGTTAGAAGTTCATGTAGGTGTTATGCCTAGAGTACCATATATTTGGATTTGTACAGTTTTGTTCAAGTGAATGTTTAACAAAACCATAAGAAAATTATGTGTTTG
>NC_068982.1:171291308-171295421 GCF_001194135.2 Octopus bimaculoides | reverse complement strand
TTATTATTATTATTATTATTATTATTATTATTATTATTATTATTATTATTATTATTATTATTAGTGAGTGAGTGAGTGAGAGAGTAGTGCATGCCATCAAAGTGACACTGGGGTAAAATATACGAAGTCCAGTATACCCATCATGACTACCCGTCTGATAAACGAACCATCAGGCACATGCATCACAACCATATGTGCGTGACATAGTGACCTCATCTCAAGATAAATAGCAAGATCTCAGAGTCCGCTATCTCATGAAAAATGCTCCTCGAAAACAGTTTAGCGAAGTAGTGTCGTGCTAACGGCGAGAATGAACTTTCACTATTTATTCAAAGAGAATCATGTAGGATGCGTTGTTCGAGTCAGGTAGCGTGCGCTGAAACAAGAAGGCAAAAGCCGTCAGTGGACGATGTCTTGAGATAATCTGTTTTGTCAACGATATAACACATAGGTTTTCTGCCATCTTCGACCACCTGCATCTGCTCGCAGCCACCGAAACCGAATTCTGGAATACCAGTTACGTTTCTGGGGCAACTAAATCTTGGGCTGCTCTTCTAAAATGACTATTAATCTAGCCTGGTCTCTCTGAGAAGTACACTTGGGATCCTGATTTTATAAAGACACCCCATAGATACGAGTATCATCACAAAATGCTGAAAAGTATAGGTTGATATAGTCATCATACGAGTTCGTTGATGCTGTTGTAAATAGCTACGACAGTTTCATGTTGCTTGCCTCGATTTTTCGACGAAAAGTATATTGTGACTTTTTTTTCTATGCAGTTAATGCTCGCGTAAATTATGCTACATTTTTAAAATCACATATCCTATCTTGAGAGAGACATAACTCCAGGGCGAACAATATCGTTTTTATGATTTTAAATAGTGTCCGCTTTACCTTCCAGAGAATTCGAAATCCATTGATCAGTGATTTGTTGTCGTTAATGCTGTTTATGCTGTCATTAGACATTATATTACTGTAGTTTTCGTTGTTATTGTCTTTGTTCTTGTTTGACAATGCGAAGGTGGTAGTGGCCACTGCTGCTGTTGTGTTTACATTGCTGCTGTTGTTGCTGCTGCTGCTTTTACTGCTGTTGCCGCGGGTGTTGATGCTGCTGTTGGCGCCTTTGTTGTTATCGTTACCGCAACTACTGATTATTTTAATATTGTTGTTGGTTTTGATAATATATTTCCTGGAGTTATCGGGGTTCATCCTAATGTTAGTCGTCTTGAGGCTGTTATTGTCGTTGTTCTTGTTAGTGTTTAGGTTTTCTTGTTTTTAGACTCTTTGCTCTTTTGAAGGGGAATAGTTATCGCCTTACATGAAGACTTGCTGTTGGACTACCATTGCTAAGTTCATATACGCATGAGGCAAGTGCGTAGTGAATTTTAATGACTCATTTTCTCTTAAAAACCACTCCTGTACCTAAACCTGTGCTGGCCACCGTGAGAAAAAAGAATTGATTAGAATATATTTATAAGAAAATTTTGCGGAACGCCCTTTCCCCGGTTAATAAGTTGTGAAAATTTTTCAACGGAAACCCGGATTCATCTGTAAAAGAATCATTAGAATTTCAGAGATTGAAACAGCAAAAGAAAGAAAAATTTAGAAAAAAACTCACCCACGAGGATTCCAGCATGAATTCAAATGTGATTCCCGACGAGGCTTAGACAGTATCTCCTTTGCTGCTGCTCACATCTAGGACCCAAATAATGTTCTAGGTCCATGAAGGTTGTCTTTATTACAAGATCTACATCCTTACAATACAATACAGTCACTTCATCTCGCAATCACGTGCAGCTATTCCGCGTAAGTTCATGTTAGAAGAGAAGCAGAAGATGAAAACAGCCTGCTCAACTAATCCATATGGAGAGATAAATATAAATGTTTTCACGAGCACTTTTTTAATACTTTCTATTGGTTTTGTTTCCCCTGAAGTCTCCTACGCCGTTGAAGCATTTACTTTTTACAATGTTACTTCTGATTTGTGCTTTTTGAATCATTTTACTGTCGAGAATGCTAGTAGTTAATATAATGTTAGTATTGTATATAATGCTTCTTTTGTTGGTGTTGGAGATGCATTAGTTCGTCCTTGTGTTTCAAATGATGGCAGTTACCATACAGGTAGTTATGGTTACTTAAATAATTCCGTTGACAATACCGGTGCAACTGTTTTAGGGGGTGCTGACGGAGCGGTATTGTTCAAGAACATTTCCATTAGTTATTCAAATCCGGCATATTTTACTTTTGTGTTTTGTTTCCTTTCCTCTCCCTTGCTTAGTCACTCTTCGCCATTTAAGTTCCGCGCGTAGCCTTTGCTACAACACATGTCTATGTAGAGTGAGGCAGGAAGCTGCTGTAGTTTCGTTCTGCTGTTGATATATTTGTCGCTGTGTTGGTGTTGCTATTTCTTTTGCTGTAGCCTGGTGTGATAGCTCTCGTTAGTAGTGTATCTTCCGTTTTTGTTGCTGTTATTGTATGTGCTGCTTCCCATCTTTTATCGAGTGTTGCATTCAAATATTGCTGTGGTTGCATGCTGTTTCTTCAGTTCTTGTAGCCGTTCGTGCTCTGGTTGCTGTTGTTGATGTAATAGTATTGGCACTTGTAGAGGCTTTCATTCATTTGTTATTTTCTGATGATGCCGAGGCAGAAAGCCTTGAAGTGATTACTGTTTTCCCAGACGTACCATCGATGCCTTTTACCTTCTACCACCATCTGCAGTTGCTGTCCTCCTGGTATCTCTAATATGCTGAGGTATTTGGGCAATGTCTCGGGTTTTATTTAAATCAGAGTTCTAAACAGCATTCCAACTTGATTTTCCCTCCGTAATCTTTATATTTTTAGCAGCGTGCAATCATCTTCCAAATCCACCAATTTCATACCCAAGTGTAATTCTGGTAGATTAAGTATAATGGTAAAATTTTCAGCTTTTTGTGAAACGTTGGACTGCTTGTCTGCGAGAGATTCCAACTAGAAAAAAACACAAATATAATCAAACTTATGGGTGTGTCCCATAAAATTAATGTCTGACGAAAGGTTATTTTTAAACAGATGTTAGCTTCATCCGAAGGTATACGCTCTAATTTATGTTATTTGGTAGACAAAAATCTGTACAGAATTATTTTCCTTTCTATTTTAACTAAAAGGTATTGCAGTATGTTGAGCATAACTTCTGCATATCGCAGTCTGCTGATGACTTTATTTGACTCTTCTAATTATTGATGCTTTTCGTCAAGTGAATCAAATTCTGTCACGCTGTTAATCTTTAAAAAAGAGAAAGAATTTAAAATTTACTCTTTTCACTGCTACTGCTGTTGTTATTATTCTCGTCGTTGGCACTGCCTTTATTAGTGGAGTGGTGGTTATGCCGGTCGAGGTAAGGATATTGTTTGTGCTGTTACATTCTGTAACACTGGTAGTAGCGTAGTAGCCTCTGGTGGCATGACTTCTTGACTTCTGCTGCAAATTCTGAGAGGTTTGTTGCTTGAAATGCTATTGTTTCCGCTGCTGCTATGGTCGTCATTATTGCAGTTGTTACAGCTGTTCTTGTTGGTAATGGTGTTGCTGTCGGTACCCATTTTGTTGCTAATTATAGCACCGTTGGTATTCTTAAATATGCAGCAGTGAGTGCTGGGTGTGACTGTGAAACACGGTATCGTCTTCAAGTCATGTTCCCATCTTCTTGGTTAGTCAAAAAAAAAACAACAAACAAAAAGACAGGCATATTCAGTTTTTGTTTACACTTCTTAAAATCGTTTGCCCCTCAGATATATATATATATATATATATATATATATACATTTGTTCTGAGCCGCCTAGACTATTGTTCTCAGTTGTGGTCACCACATAGTGTTAAGCGGGCAGCAGAACTCGAGGCAATTCAGCGGCACTATACAAAAAAGATCGCCACAGTCCAACAGATGAACTACAGGGAGCGACTGAAGGCACTAGGTCTCTACTCCCTGGAGCGCAGACGGGAGAGATATGTAATAATATACATATGGAAAATACTGGAAGGACTGGTGCCAAACTTTGGTATCAAGTACTACAGGAATGCCCGCACGGGTCGCCACTGCATGGTGCCAAAGGTACCGTCCACTGCATCTCACATAA
>NC_068982.1:171287155-171289784 GCF_001194135.2 Octopus bimaculoides | reverse complement strand
TATATATATATATATATATATATTTAATCAGTCCATTATGGTCAACTAAGAAGCACGATGGAACAAAGTTTTGACAAAATAAGACTACGAAAAATGTACCAGTTAAGCGCTGAGGTGGATGTGATGCACTGACCCCATCGCCTTAGATTTCATACCTTGTGCCCATAGTAGAAAAAGTTTATTGTTAAGACAGATGTCTGGCAGAGACATTAGTGCGTTAGAAATACGATTAGAGACGTTTCTTTAACCGTTTACATTCGGAGTTCAAATACCGTCTAGTTGAATTTTGCTCTTCAATTGGAGTCGAAGTAATCAGCTGCTCCCGTCCCTTAAATTGCTGGCTAGAAAGAATGATATTAATCATTGTTATTAAATCAATGCTCTATTTTGTGCTTACTTTCAAAACACTAGTGAACGCAGTTCTGTGAACTTGAGAGTTTCATTTATTTCTATTTTATTAGACATACGCGAAATATGTGTGCATGGCTATTTTCTGCTGTGCATATTTTTGAGTCTTGTTTATTATTTCGTTGTTATTTCAGTATTACTTTTTACCATTTTGAACTCCCTGTCACGGTCAGTCCTAAATTCTGCTTATACATTTTCCTTTCTCTTTATATCTGGATTATGTTTTCCATTTTCTTTCTTTCTTTTTTTTAGATATACAACATTTGTTGCGACTAATACAACTATCAGAAGATAATTCTTGCTGGTTGTTCGATAAAACTCCACGTCTGTAAGAATTTATCACAGAGAGTTCGGTCACTTTCGTTCACTCTTAGATTTTTTTCTAGGGCATGCTTGTACCATGGAGTTGTCTCCTGCTATATCATAATGCATGCATTAAGTTAATTTCAAAACTTTTCAAGCCGCTAACTTCTATTTTCTATAGGCTAAGAATGCTATAACCAAATGCTGTAGCAAATTGTTCTTTCTGTACATTGTATATTCTGCAGTTTGATAATGTATTCTGCTTTATTACCATACATCAATTTTTCCCCTTTTCCGTACCTTGGAAGGAGTTTGTCTTTCAATCTCAATTTTTGCCCGACATTACCCTGCCATAGCTACAAGTTTTCTTTGTCTATTTCCAGATTTTCATTTTGTTCATACTTTGTCCATGTGGAGGATTTTCATGCCATTATTAATAGCACGATATTCTATTACTATCAGGGGTTTTGTGTGGGAGCCACAGATCATCATAAATGGTTGATTCGTTTTGAACATCATTTCGTACTTTCGGGTAATTTGGTGCCCTTTATTGTTATTGCTATTTATTGCAATCTCTTTAATGTTGTCCGTTATAGCTATTGATTATTTAACTTACCCATTCTGTACGTCCTCCATTGTTTTATGTATTTCATCATTGTACTGATCCAAACGTCTTCTATCCTTGTGGCCAGATAAATAAAATCTCCAGTTTGAACGTCTTAAATTATTGAATTATATTACATTATTTTCTGAATCGCTTATGATTCTAAAGTTGATAAAAGAAGTATCTCCCAGCTATATGACAAAACTTCGTTCATTCGATCGAAATGCTGACCTAAGCTAATGTTCGACTGAATTGCTGACATAAGTTAGATACCGTTATGCATATGTCTATTTATCTATCTATCTATCTATTTATCTATCTATCTATCTATCTATCTATCTATCTATCTATCTATCTATCTATCTATAGATACACAGACAAACACACACGTAAATATAAAACATATATATAAACAGTCAGTAGTTCGTATATTCGAAAAGAAGCAGAGTCTAAAACATTGAAGCATTAATTCTTAATAGTTTGTTAAGACCGGTCAGATATGGCTTCGCACTCATAAAACTTTTAGCTGTATAGGCGACTCGTTCATGCGTTGATGAGGGTACATAACCCGCTCGACAATTAGCGGAAGGAAGAGGTCACCTAGATTTAATGCCAGCAGCATTTCATTCATGGATTTTCGTATGCAACCTTAACGAACAAAGACGTAGCCCTTCTTTCGGTTCCAGAGATATTATATGCCTTCGGTTAATGAGTCCGATGAGTACCCTATAGTGCTAAAAGTTTTATAGGTGCGAAACCAATGGTCTTTCTGTGACCATTGGTTTAACAAATGACCTCCTAACTATGTGTGTGTGTGTGTATACATCTCTCTCTCTCTCTCTCTCTCTCTCTCTCTCTCTCTCTCTCTCTCTCTCTCTCTCTCTCTCTCTCTCTCTCTCTCTCTCTCTCTCTCTCTATCTATCTATCTATCTATCTATCTCTCTCTCTAGCAGAACCATATGCACGCACACCCATGGCGGTGGACAACTCTGTATACGATTCTGATGATTACGGTTACATTACAAATCAGGCTGATGAGGAATAGACAAATGGTAAGAATTTGTTAAATCCGAAACTAGTTCCTGTTTAATAATGCTTTTTTAGGTGATTTTAAATGTCTTGCCCGCTCACGTTTTTGGTATGCTGCTATATTTCATGTTGAGAATATTTTAGGTCTTAATAGACACAAGATGTGATCTATTTCTAGCGCAGTGGTCGACGTTATTTTTTTAAAATGTACCTTAATCCCCTGAGATTGCAGATAATATTTCTGAATCTCTTTCATTCTTTACATGTGCTGGGCACCTGATAATT
>NC_068982.1:171284577-171285682 GCF_001194135.2 Octopus bimaculoides | reverse complement strand
TATATATATATACATACATATATATACATATATACACAGACACACACACACACACATACACACACACTCACATACAACACACACACACACACACACATATATAAATAATACAGAATGGGACATGAGCACAGGACGTCACCAACGATGCAAATAACATAAAATACGCAAACAAATGAGGGACAATGAGTGAAATGCGTAAAGACGAGAAAAAAGTGTAAAGCAGAAGACGTTAAGACAAGAAAGGACACCCTCATCAGTTGTCGGCTGTCTGTCTACTCCTCATTTCGAGGATTAAACGGTAATATGAGTCTTCAAAGACAGTTGCTCCCATATATTCTAACATAAAATTTAGGAAATGTGGAGGGTCAAAGTTGGGAACAAAAATGAGAGTGTAGACATACAAAGAAACCGAACGAAAATAAAGATGGAGGGTCATTAGACCAGAACAAAAGGAAGATAGTGAACGCTGGGAGAAATGCTTTTTTTTTTTGAAAAAAGTAAGGATAGAAGAGAGAGAGAAAAACATTCGTTCATTTAAACGTCAGTGCAGGTAAATAAAGATAGTCACGCGAGGAAAAGAAAGATGAACGATGGTCACGTGTGAGCATCGAAAGAGATGGACAGATAAAAATGGTGATGGAGGGAGGTGAGAAAAAGGGAAATAGAGACGGATAGAGGAATAAAACAGTATAGAGTAGATAGTGGAATCAAAAAGAAGCTTACCGGGAATATATATATATATATATATATTATGTGGGTGAGGGCGTGTGTGTATGTATGTACATTATGTGTAAGAACTAAATGCGTGCGTTTGAGACGATATTGGTAAGTAGATCTGATACCAAAATGAGAACACCGAAAAATTTATTTCTTTTTTCTTGATCAACATAATATCTCCTTCTTCCCTCCAACTTTTGTTTTTTTTTTTGCGTATGTATATATGCATGAATACATGTGAATGAAGACAGATATAAATATATATGGTTATGCTTCTTTGTGTGTGTGTGTATGTATGTGTGTGCGAGAGCATACGTGTATGTGTGTGAGTGTGTGTGTGTGTGTGTGTGTGTGTGTGTGTGTGTGTGTGTGTGTGTGTGTGTGTGTG
>NC_068982.1:171283205-171284145 GCF_001194135.2 Octopus bimaculoides | reverse complement strand
ATATATATATATATAATACACAATGGGACAAGAATGCAAAACATCACGACAGTTAGGTGATAGAAGAAAGGGACAAGACATCCAGATAGACAGACGATAGAAAGAAAACACGGTCAGGTCATTCGGAGTTTTCTTTCATCAGTCGAGATCCAGATTATCTTTGCAATTTCGGTTGGTTATTCTCGATATTGCTCCAATCTGGCCAACCCCAAGGAAAAGCTAAGCTAAGAGCATTAGATTCTTTGGAAGAAAGCAGCGAATGTATACAAAAACAAGGAAAAAAAAAAAAACAATGTTACACAAATGCAGTAGTACAAATACAGTAGGAATAATAACAGGATAAACCAACAGATGTCTTTCGACTAAGGACGAATAAAATTAATCTGGCGTATATGGAAATAAAGCCTTACAGCCGGGATACAAGATTTTACAGGCACAGGGAGGAATAACGATGTTGCACGCTTAACGGCCGCCCAAGAAAGAAAGGTCAGGCTTGGCGGAACACTGTCACGTGGGAAGAGAAGAGAGAAAGGGACAAAAGAATTAAGGAGGGGCGAGAAAAAATGACAGAGACACAGTGATGTGAAAAGTGGAGGGAGAAGAGAAGGCAAGGAAATGTGATCGAAGTGGGACGAAAGAACGAACAGTGGAATGAACGAATAAGGGTGAGAAATAGAGTCATACAAGATTTAGAAAAATGTATACTTACATATAAACGACAGGGGTACGTACGCCGGCCTGTGTTAGAATGGGGGCAGCTGATGAAGGAAAATTTTCTCTATGTGGCCTGTGTGTTTTCTGTACTCTGGTTATTATCATTTTTTTGTCTACGTTTTGTTTGCAATGTCCTGTACCCAGATATGCACCTATATATACAAGAAGATGTTGGTATGCACATACTTGTACGTATATATGCGTATACTCATTTATTATTTGTTTT
>NC_068982.1:171274353-171282743 GCF_001194135.2 Octopus bimaculoides | reverse complement strand
ACACACACACACACACACACACACACACACACACACACACACACACACACACACATACGACGGACTACTCTCAGTTTCCACCTACCAAATCCACTCACAAAGCTTTGGTCAGCCCGAGGATATAGTAGAGGACATTTGTCCCAGGTGCCACGCAGTGGGACTGAACCTGGAACAATGTGGTTGGGAAGCAAGCCTCTTACTACACAGCTACTCCTGCACCTATATATATATATTATTGAGATGGGAGGACTTATTCTAATAGTTTTAATATATTGTTGCATCGCGTTTAATGCATTTAATACACTTCCTCATAATACAGTAGAGAAAATATTTTGAAAGCAATTTTGGATTCCTGCTTCATGTTAAATTAGGAAAATTTATTATCTTCTCACTTCATTACGTCTGGGTTAACCAGTACCATAAACGTTTCAAGTTATTGCGGTATGACAGAATACGTGGTAAGGATTGATAATATGAAAAGAAGATCAAAGTCGTGCTAGACACCAAAAACCTTTCTTTTTGTAACCCCTTGCTTTGTTTACACATGTATTACACACAATGACAGAAGTTTAATAACACTAGATTCTCATGTCATTGTTGAAGAAAATGTCAGAGGTTTATCATGCGTTGAGACCAAAGCTTCAGTTTTATATACAGTGACATTAACCTGGCTAAATTCCCATCTCCAGACTTTGCATTGAGAAGGATAAACTAAGAGAAAAGAAACAATGAGATCTTAGTAATAAAATAATGACATGATAATATTTTAGCAGACTATGACATTGGAATATTGGTAACTACTCCACGGATTCAGTGTTTTTGAACAGATCTACGTTATATGTATCTACACTTCTGCATTACCGAACCATTACATACGAGAGACAATTTGATGCTCACACACTACAAAAACATCAATAATATTGCTGGATTTTACCACTAACTATCAGATCTCTAATAGAAATGTTACCGTTCTCTAGCACAATCTTTGCTGTTTAATAGCCTCTTAGGTGAGGAATCGAATTTCCTTTTCTCTCATGATAATCTCGCATGACCTACCATTACAAAATACTCTTTGTGAGCTCCCCAAACTATTGGAATTAACAGCAAAAATTTCCTCAAATCTCAACAGACCGCCTTAGAAAATATGAAAGGCATATTGGATAGTGTAGCCTTTGTGATAAAGAAATAAGGGATGCCCATGCATAAAATACTTTTGGTAATAGATAGCTCAACCTACTAGAAATCTCCTTCAAGCTACAACCTCTTGTCCAACAAAAGATGACACGTTAGATTATGCTGTTTAAAGCACGCTATATTTGAATAACTGGTGGGATATTCATTGCTAGAATGTTCTCGATCCTACGCCAATTTGATCATGGTTGACCTGGGGTTAAACAACAAAAACAGCAACAACAGAAATAGCTTTCAACATAATATTACACTTCTTCCTCTTAATATCAAAGATGACGTGAAATCACGACAATTATGGCAAATATATTTTCTGATTCACTGTTTGTTACGTTGACCTTCTTGTTTACACAGCCACGCAACACGACACCATAAATTATAAGTGGATGTGAGAAGGGAAAAAAATCACTGCAATCCAATTATTTCTATGGTGTGACATTCGGCCATAGTTGAAAATGACTATCTGAAAGCGATAAGATCAAGATCATATATGTCAACAAGTATTTAGTTAACAAAAAATATTCATGAACAAAGAAAGAATAATATTTATAATTCTTTCTGTTACTAATAATTTTGTATAACTGATTTCCAGTAACTTTTAAGAACATATTACATTTATACTTCTTCCATTGACAATTTGATGCCAAAACAATTCCTGTAAGCATTATGGATTCAGTCATCATTTCTATGCCTCTACATTATCTTACTCATCGCTCATTGATTTAGTGACGAAACGCTGGTATGTTTTATTTGAAGATGGCCGTGCGCGGCTATCTTCACGTTATCGTATTCACTGCACTAAGCAAGTCAAATCCAAATGTTGAGCAGTTGTTATATTTACACCAAAATATAAGTGATTTATCTATATATATATAGCCGTGGCTGTATAGTAGGAATCTTGCTTCCCAACCACATGGTTAGGGGTTCAGTCCCATTGCATGGCACCTTGGGCAAGTGTCTTCTGTTATAGCCTCGGGTCGACCAAAGCCTTGTGAATGGATTTGGTAGACAGAAATGGAAAGAAGCCTGCTGTATATATATATATATATATATATATATATAGATAGATATATATATATATATATATATAGATATATATATATAGATGTGTATGCATACATATACACATACATATGCACACATACATATATTATACGAACTCTTGTTTTTTCAATGTATTTACACAAAAGTCAAGAGATAAACAAGTGCGGTATTGTTCTATATAGTCTCCTTCCTTTTCGATGCACTTGGTACTTCCTCCAAGAAGAAAGTTTTCGGTTGGTGGCGCAAATATTTATGCACCGCTACCTTCACATCTTCATCTGCAGTAAATCGACAACATCGTAAACCATTTTGAGCGGTCCAAAGATATAATAATCATAGGGGGCGAAATCTGGACTCTAAGCAAGGTGTTCCAGCACCTCAAAACCCAATTGGTCAATGGTTTCAACAGTCTGGGTGCCCGTGTGTGGGCGTGCAGCAACAAAACTTTTTTTGATAATAACCTCGCGTTCGGTGCGAATTGCAGGCTTCAGTTTGTTGGCCACCAAAGCACTGTACCTTTCACTGTTGATCGTACACTCCTCTTCCAAAGAAATCGAATCACTGCTCTTTGTTCTCATTTGGTGCGCATCGCTAGTGGAGCGGCCATGCTTACATTGTAAAGCCAGAAAATGACGTGATCAGGCTCAACCAGCAATCACGTGACTGCAATGGTACCAACTATAAGCACGCATGCGCAGAAGGCAGTGTGACAATAATAAATATATATTATGGCGACAGTACGGATAATTTTTGACTTCACCTCATGTGTGTGTGTGTGTGTGTGTGTGTGTGTGTGTGTGTGTGCGTGTGTGCGTGTGCGTGCGTGTGTGTGTATGTTTGTGTGTGTTCTGTCTGTCTGTCTTTGTGTCTTTGTCTCCCCACCATCGCTTGAAACCGATATTGATGTGTCAGCGTCCCCGTAACCTAGCTATTCGGCAATAGAGACTGATAGAATAACTGCCAGGATTGCAAAGAATAATTCCTGGGGTAGGTTCTTTCGACTAAAAGAACCTTTCCAGTGGTGCTCCAGCAGGGCCGAATGGAGATGAATGAAACAAGTAAAAGAATAAATGATTATATATATATATATATATATATATATATATATATATAATGCATTTTTGTTTGATAAAACAGTTAATGAGCCTTTTAGTATGCGATTGCTCAGTCTGCTGCACATAATAACACACTTCTGCAGCAAACTACAGGGCGGAGTAGAGAGAGCGGACGTTTTTTGAAATGGCTATGACTCAGCCCCGACGGGTAGCATTCGGTCTGTGGTGTCTTAACATTTTTTCTTCTTTTCAAGTGAAACCATGGTGCTGTGGATGATAGAGCATCACGTGTTTGCCTACGACAGTTACGCATCAGACAAGCTGTGATACGGAGTTCGAATCGCTATGCTCTGAAGCACTCCATTGAACTTGGCATTGGTAATCGATCATAAAGGCGTATTTTGCATGAAAACCTGCATTTCCACCCGTACAAATTGGTAATTGGGCAACAGTTGAAACCATGAGATTATGCACAGAGCAATGCTGGAGAGGGTGGAGGCCATCTTCCAAGAATGCCTTCACAAATGCACCAATGAAAACGGACATCACATGACAGATGTCGTTTTCCACATTTGATTTTGACAAATGCTAATTCAATACGAATACCCTGATGTCAATAAAATTTATCTGCATCAAACATTAATGATTTGGGGAATTTTTCAAAAACGTCCGTCCTCTCTGTTCCACCCTATACTTTCTACAGTTAAAATGAAGAACACATTAAATGAATATTGCACATCTTGTTTCAAAAATACGAGATGGGCATGAGTGTGCCAACGAAGGAAATTTCGTGTAGTAACTTGCGAGGTTACTAGATTAATTGTATAAGACGTTGTACAAAAATCTCAAAATGACGACCAATAAGCGAGAATGTAGTCCAAAATGAAGATTTTGGTAATACAGGTGCTCCCGCATGACCGCAGTCAAATAATTGCAACAACTAAAAGATAAAAGAGAATACGTAGCCAAATGTCTACACATGAGTGTGAGTACTTGTAAATGTGTGTATATATATGCATATACAGAAAAGCAGAGAAAACAGGTGAGTTTGTTCATTAGATATTTAGTTACATTAGCTGGTGTGCGTTTCATTTACAATGGAAAATAATCAATTATTTAGCGCAAATCTTATGAGCTGATTACATTAAAAACTCTTCGGAAAGTAATAAGTACGTATGTATATATGTACGTCATTGTTCAGTTTTATTTCAAAATGTCTTTCCAATGGAGAAAGAGCTGGTTTCTAACCGAGATCCAAGGTTCCTTCACTGAAATTTCAACATCAGCATCAGGGTATTTTTTGTTTGTTTGTATGTATATGTGCAGACTTGTATGTTTTGCTTTATGAATGTATTCTCATGCATATAGTTGCGTATCTGGACAGGCTCATGCATATTTAAATGATAAACTTCTGTTCCAGTGATGGGTTGGATCTGTAGTCATCGAATTAGGTTTCTCCTTTCTAGTTTTGAGAAGCCAACTTTCTCAAGATTCGTATTTAGGCAGTGAGCTACATATCCAAGGGCCCCGCCAATTACAGGTATAAACCCGAACTTGTAATCTGGATAGAGTAAAAGTTGATTTCTCAATAGCTCAGCGCATGCATGTATGCATGTATACAGACGCGCACGCACACAAATACACACAAATACACGCATACATATATACACGCATACATACATGCACTCACATACACACACATATACACATAGAACATTCGTATGAAAACGCTATCATTGCGCACACGTTGTCGCTTGACAATCGGTGTTCGTGTGTTTGCGTCCGTGTGACTAGCGATTCAGCAAAAGTAACCGATAGAATATTACCAGACATTAAATAAAAAGATTAATTCGACCAAAAGTGCACAGCCGTGCCCCAGACTGGCCGCAGTCTAATGACTGAAGCAAGTATAAGATGTATGTATGTATGTATGTATATATGCATGCATGTATGTATGTATGTATGTATGTATGTGTGTATATATGTATGTATGTGTGCATATATGCATACATATATGTATGTACGTATCATGTTTGTTTGTATGTATGTATATATGTATGTATGCATGTATGTATGCATGTATGTGTGTATGTATGTGTGTATATATATGTATGTATGTGTGCATATATGCATACATATATGTATGTACGTAAGTATCATGTGTGTATGTATGTATGCATGTATGTATGTATGTGTGTATGTATGTGTGTATTAATGTATGTGTGTGTATATATATATGTATGTTCTGATTTACTTAGGTGATATTTTACTATTGTTCTATAAAAGTTTCACATTGATAAACTATAATTATAAATTTACAAATAGTGGTAATTAATAGAAAACAATGAAATATTAAAGTGCAGTTCTGAAAAATCAAGATACTTACAATTAATACTTGGATTTAAATAGGGATGCCTTAATGAGCAATATAACACCACTTACATTATGCAAAAGAAACACAAGAATACAAAGCAAAAAACAAATAATAATGATAATGAGCACGGATTGATCACGGCTGTCACATATTTGATTACAAGTGCTTCGGGTTAGATCTCTGTTTTTGTTGATCAGAAGAATCAAATTTGCATCTGCTGATCAGGCACAGGTTTGACCGTAAGCTCATCTGTTTTGCCAAGAAAGTTCGAGTGTACTCTTAATATCTATCTATCTATCTATCTATCTATCTATCTATCTATCTATCTATATATATATCTATCTACCTACCTATCTATCTATCTATGCATGCACACGTGAGCGTGTGTGTGTGTGTTTGTGTTTTGTGTTTGTGTGTGCATATGTGTATGCGTGTGTGTGGATTCACGCATTTATTTTAGTATAATGAATTTTTGCTTTGGCGTAATGAAGTGACAGTGTCTCACTGCCGTAATCGTTGGAAGAATTTTTAGATAGACTAGACACATGGAGGTCCGGTTGCAAGTACTGGATAGAAGCTTTTACTCACTGTACAACCCTTTCAGATAAGCACTAATAATCACACAAGCACACACGCACATCTCATTTTTTTATTTTTCCCTGTCAGTATATTTGTCTCTTTTCTGCACCTTTCTCTTTTTCTCTGAATATATGAGGGTGAGACAAAAAGCAATGCTATTTTCTTTGGGACAGATATAATTACCCACACAGGAACATGTATCGTACATCAAAATGAAGCTGGTCCTCTGTGGATCACATCCCTACTTCTCAACAGAGTCACTGTTTCTCTCAATAGCAATGTTCCACTTTCGAATGAGAGCATGTATCCCTGCTCCGTAAAATTCTGTTGACTGTTCTTTGAGCTACTTCTCCACTACACTTTTCACTTCTTCGTCACTGGACTACCATCGTCACTAGACTATCATCGTCTCTGGACTATCATCTCTTCGCCCTCATGAAAGAGGGTTTGAGCGGCAAACATTATTCCTGTGACGAGGAAGTGAAAACTATAGTGAAGAAGTGGCTCAAAGAACAGTCAACATAATTTTACGGAGCAGGGATACATGCTCTCATTCGAAGGTGGAACATTGCTATTGAGAGAAACGGTGACTATGTTGAGAAGTAGGGATTTGATCCACAGAGGACCAGCTTCACTTTGATGAATGATACATGTTCCTGTGTTGGTAATTATACCTGTCCTAAACAAAATGGCATTACTTTTTGACTCACCCTCGAATAAAATGGAATGCTGCAAAGTTCCTGGGTTTAAAGATGTTGCGAAAGGCCTGGCTGGAGGCCAAACCTTCCTAGTTCTTTTATAGGGCTTAGAAAAACTGAAGGAACTTTTCAGCGTGTGAATCTTAGTAGGGGGGGGGGATATGTTCAATAAAATCATAATTTACTGATTCTCCTGTATTTTCTTTTATCCAAAGCCAGGAACGTGGCTCCAATTCTTAGACTGTGATGTGCATTGTGTTCTTGAGCAAAACACTTCATCTCACGTTGGTCTGCGATAACTTGGGCACTTAACGCGTGGAACAGCGTACACCTGATCAGACAATGTCAATTTAATGGCGGGACTGAGCTAATGTAGAGCACATACATTTGACTAATACTGACGAATCATTTGTGAAGGTCGTTCAGCAAAAGTTGAACGCTCGTTTATCATCTTCAACAGGAGAGTCCATTATGTACGCGCACACACACACACACACACACACACACACACACACATACATATGTAAATATATATAAGTGTGTGTATATATATATATATATATATATATATATATGTGTGTGTGTGTGTGTGTGTGTGTGTGTGTGTGTGTGTGTGTGTGTGTGTGTGTGTGTGTGTTTGTGTGTGTGTATGTATGTATCCTCGACCCTTGAGTCACTCTGTTGCTTCTGCTAAATACTAATAATAATATACATATACTCATTTTGAGCTCTGTTTTTCCTATTTGCATTACCATACATACATACATACATACCTACATATATATACATATACATATACACACACACACACACACACACATATATATATATATATATATATATATATATATATAGGGAGTGAGGGAGATAGAAGAGAAAGGAAATGGGTGATTGATGCTCATCTGCACATGCTTTATAGTAGTGCACCAAAGCTGCAAAGTTGCATGTTTAGCCTTGACGTCAGTGACTTCTCGGTGTATCTGTTTTTCTTTAAAGTAGTTGCTCAACAGGTGTTCGAAATAGATGAATTGACATTTTTCATTAAGGAATTCTGATAATAGAGATATCAGATTGTGCCTCGCGGGATTAAACGAATGTATTATGCTCACTGAATTCTTAAGAATTGGTTCTCTGTGCTCGTGCACGCATACATACACGGGCACAGAAGAACACACATGTACACACATACATAACACAGATATATACTCACACGCACACAAGCATACACGCAGACAGAGCGCACACGCAAGCACGCATCTACAAACATCCATACAACTTCCCCACCACCACCACATACACAAGTACACACATATAGCAATTCTTTCTTCAGAGCCAAGAAGCACCAGAAATCCATTTTTCAGCGTATCAAGCTTCACTCTCCATCACCACCACCACCACCACCATCCACAACCACCACCACTACCACCACCACCACCACCACTACCACCACCA
>NC_068982.1:171268474-171274106 GCF_001194135.2 Octopus bimaculoides | reverse complement strand
TAAACAGAATAAATAGACAAATAAATAAATAAATATATAAATATATAAATAAAAATGAAGTAGGGGACATTCGAAAAATAAAGTCGAGGTTATATTTTGTGGATGAATATTTCTTATGTATTGGTCATATGTTTAACAAGATAGAAGCTAACAATGTGTTAAACAACACCAATAACAATAAGAAAGATTAGCAGTGACAATAAACTATGATGTCATCCCATAAGTTCTGTCCGAAATTTGAATAAAGAAAACAAGTGATCAAATGTTATATTTAGTTGAAATTTAATCATCAATGTACTTTCCCTGATTATCGGACTTCCTGCCATCTATTTTCAAGCTTTTTAATCTCATCAATGGAAAACTCTTTTGGTTTCAAAGCGAAGGACTCTGAAATGTCAGTTTCGACCTCCTCCTGGCTTGCGAAAGTTATGTCTTCCAAATGATTCTGTGAACTACCAAACAAATGGTAGTCTGAAAGAGCAAGGTCGGGAGAATAAGGTGGATGAGGATTTTTTTCCCAATCAAGCTCTTCGATCTTCTGTAATGTGATCTTTGCAGTGTGGGGGTCACACATTGAACCGATGAAACATCACTCCTTTTCGATTCAATAAAACAGGTCTTTTTTTCTTCAAAGCTTGGTTCAAACGCTCTAATTGCTTACAGTAGACTTGAGCATTGATTATTGCATTAGGTGGTAACAATTCAGAGTGAATTGCTCCTTTGTAATCCCACGAGATAAAGAGAAGGACCTTTTCTCCATGAAGTTCCCTTCTCGTTTGTGTTTGAGTTTTTTTCCCTATTACCAAGCCACTGTTTACGACGTTTAACATTTCGATAGAAATCCACTTTTCGTCATCAGTCACAAGTCTATCCAAAAAGGGTGAAATGAGTTTGCGAGAATGGAGAGAAGAGCAGACATCAACTCGGGATTTGCGGTTACTTTCGGACAATTCATGAGGCACCCATTTTTCAAGTTTAGGAACCTTCCCAAGTTGTTGAAGATGACGATGAACAGTTGTATGGTTTGAACTAAGCTTTATTGCCAATTCTTCAACTGATAATGCAGGATTTTCTTCAAGTAATGCCTCAAGGAGCTTATCATCAAACTCAACTGGACGTCCTCTTTTACCATCACCACCAGCACCACTACTTCCTCTTCATCCACCACCACCACCACCTCTATTAGAGTTATCATTACTATGAAACCGATGGTGAGAGTAATCTTCTTCAACATCGCCGCCACTATCGCAATTAAGAACAATTCAAGGCTGAAATCTCCAACTCTGAATTTTGCAAGCCATCTTCTGCATTCTTTCCCATAAACTGAGTATATGTTTCGAGTCACTTCAGCTGCAGAGTTTCCTTTCTTGTACTCATAAAGCATCATGTGCCTCAAATTTTCTTTGGATACTTCCATGTTAGAAAGGGCTATAATCAAAGAAATTTTAATTCTATTATTCTATAAAAGAATATTCAATTCCTTTAAATGTACAGAAATGCATGAAAATAATTTTTAATTCCATTAGACAATACTATTAAATTTCATTCAATTTTAAAAAAGGTAAAATCGGACAGAACTTATGTGATGACCTGATATATAAAAAGTAAACATATGGCATAGCAATGCAAATTTCGCCATCAGTGTATGTTTTAAAATACAGTTACTAAATAGTGCTATAGGACGTCTATTTTGTTGGAAGCATGATACAGGATGAATAGCAATATTGAAATATTTTCTTGTAAGCAATTAACGAATAATAAAGTTGAATAGAGCCCGTGCGTGTGTTTATCGTTGGTAAAATGACCCTCCCGAGATACATAAAATAATTTTCTGCATACGAGTTCACATCAAAACTCTCGCAAATCAAGTACAAAAACGAAATATTTAAATATATAAATTTATAACAGATAAAAAGAGAAAAATGGAGGTATTAGCCCCTGTCAAAAGATTAGATTGCAGTTACGTAGTAAATCCATAGATTCGTAAGTTAAAAAGAAAAAGGAAGGGAAAATGAAATAGGAAACATCCTGATATTTATAAATTCTCGCTAATAAGTGCTTACTAGCAACTTAGAAGAATTGTATCAGAGAGGTGAATGTTTTAGCACTTCAAAAAATGAACGAAAAGGAAATGGTTTTTATGTTCTTAAATGGATTTATGTCTTCTTAAATTGCATCACATAAATGACTTGATTAAAGCTTTTTCCACACCCATTATTATCATTGTCTTGGACAACGATCACCATTTCAACATGCTGTGTCACTACTTTAGCACATTAAGCGCAATATAACTATTCCTATTACGATCACAATGTAATTATGAGTACATTATCAGATCACTATAAGAACAATGCTACTGTTCTCTCATTCCGTCGTTATTGTTTAGTAGTCTCCTTGGCGGAGGATCTAACCGCGTCCTCCCATATGACAGGCAAGGTTATTTATCATTACAAGTCAGGCCGTACGAACACTCCAGCTGAAATAAGTAACAATTAACTTACAATGAAATCCTCCAGCCGTTCTAAAAAATAGGGCGATGTAGTCGTGAATATACGAAAATATTGTGTTGTCACAGTCGGAACGCGCTTGATCAGGGTTTGTACGTGATAAAACAACAAATATAACAAGTATCAGTAATAGGTACACGGCCTGAAAAATTGTCGGAAGGGGCTTGTCATCGACTCCAGTGCACAACTGGTAGTTATTTCATCGACCGCGAAAGGATTAATTAAAAGTCAACCTCGGCTGTATCTGAACTCAGAACTCCATGTACCAGCAAGCACTATTTGCTTTAACGCCACTATCACCGCTTTTACCATCACTATATCTACAATCAATCCTTCTCTCGTGACCTTCACCGTAGTTAGAATCACTGCAACCAACACTATCACAAAAAAGTATTACAATCCTTCTCAAAATCACCACCACCAACACCAACATCACCACCACCACCAACAACAACACCAAAACCCACCACCGTCGCCGCCACCACCACAACCACCACCACCACCACCACCACCACTAATCTTGACCACAGATATTATCATGACTACAAATACAACTACTATCTGTCAACATTATCAACACAGCTTCTACGCTCCTAACATTACATTAACTACAAAAATCATCTCCAGCATTTCTACCTCTTTATTTCCATCGTTTATAGAGAAGCCGATGCTCTAATTACTTGGTATTAATTTGTAACGTTACATAATTACATAGCTGCACTAATTGGAATAAATTTTGCTGTGTAAGCTAAGTAGATGTAACTTACACATCTAGCTGCACAATATATCTGTACGGATTCATCAACGTAACAAAATGCTCTGTCGGTTGACTTGTGTTATGAAGATGCAACGGTAATGTTGGTGGTTGTTGTGGGAGTGGTTTTTATGATAAAATGTTAAGTGATTTAAGGAGGTAAGGGGTAAGAAGCATCCGCTAATGAGAAAAGGAGAAAAAAGGGAATAAGTGAAAAGTACAGAGAGCAGAGACAAATGAGAAAGAAAGAAAGAAAGAAAGAAAATTTGAGCGATAGACAGACAGTAAATGAAACATTTTGAAGAAAGAGAATGCAAGCGGAATGAAAAAGTAGGTTTGTGCGTATGTATGCATGTGTCCATTTTTAAGTGGGTGATATGTGTGCGCGCGCGCGTGTGATGGGAGACAGAGAGACAGAGAATAAATATTTTAGACACACGCATATGTATGTGTGTAGAGAATTAAATTAAACATTTTATAAACATGAAACTAAGATAAGTCCGAATAGGGCCAACAGAAAACCCACATACGTGTAAGGTGCGTGGCGATGGCGGGTTTCATAATTTTCGAATAGTAAATTCCACCTACAAAGTATGAGTCAAGCCTAGACATCTTCAGAAGATACACTTGAACAATATTGTCGGACCTTAATTCACATGCTTGTTAAGCGAGTATATTGGCGCAGTCAGAACTCCGTGCAAATATTGATGGTTAACTTTTCTATAACTACGTCACATATTTTAATAGTGACCGTTTATCTAAGTAATCTATATGTATAATATGAATACAAGATCTGAGGTGACAGAATTTTTAGCACGTCACGCACACTGCTTGGCGGCATCTCATCCCTCGTTAAATTCTGACTTCAAATTCCGTGGAGGTCAACTTTGTCTTTCATCAATTCGAGGTAGAAAAAGTAAGTACCAGTTGAACATTGTGGTCGATGTAATCGACTACCACTCTTCCTTTAAAACGGCTAGCATTTTGCCAAAACTTTTAGCAAAGGCGGCGAACTGGCAGAATCGCTAGAGCGTTGGAAACATTCAATGCGATATTTCTTCTGACTTTTTACATTCTGACTTCAAGACTCGCTGAGCTCACTTTTGTCCTCCATTCTTTAGAGATCAATAAAGTATACTACCAAACCAAGTATCGGAGTTGATGGTATTGACAAAGCTCTTCCCCTAAAATTTCAAGCCTAGTGCCGAAATAATTCTAGTAAGATAACTGTGTAATTCCCTTAGTAGGAGAGTTTAGGAAAGACAGTTAAAGAAATAAGATGAGATAAAATAAAATACAAGTTAGTAAAGTATAGAAAGGTTTAATTTTCTATATGTTTACGGTTTTAAAAGTATATAGATTGATGTACTATCAGATAGATAGATAGATAGATAGATAGATAGATAGATAGATAGATAGATAGATAGATAGATAGATAGATAGGGCCACAGTCAGAAACTATCTCTCACTCAGCCATAACAATAACACCAACGACACACTGGACGCATGCTCAATAAATCAATGCCCAACCAGAATGATCTAATCAATGAAGCATCCGGTCTTGTTGAACGATATACATAGGATCGACTTAAAGACACTTTCACCATTGAGTGAAGGTGCATTTCTACAAGGCCACACCACCCAGTGCAGTAATACAACACGGCAAACAGTGTAGAGGGGAATTTTCCCACTCAGACAGTAGCGAGGGTGACAGATGATGTCAACCTCAGAATTACAGTGGCATACTTCGTTAAGCCTAATTGCATTGGAAACGCATTTACCGCTTCCAGGAGTATAAATCGGCACTAGCCAACATTTAAGAAAATTAATTAGTTAGGAAAGTCTGATGAGGAATCTTCGATTCGGAACTGCTCGCAAGGAAGCTAACTATAACACCCAGGAACAAGGCTCGCTCTAAGTTACATACCACATGTAGGACAATCTCGCCCTCTCTCTCTCTCTCTCTCTCTCTCTCTCTCTGTCTCTCTCTCTCTCTCTCTCTCTCTCTCTCTCTCTCTCTCTCTCTCTCTCTCTCTCTCTCTCTCTCTCTCTCTCTCTCTCTCTCTCTCTCTCTCTCTCTCTCTCTCTCTCTCTATCTATTTTTATATCCGTACACCTATAACAGAAAATTATACCTACTTATACCTTCTTGTAGTTTACTACTTTCATTGTCTTTTATTATATCTTATTGTATAATTCTTTCATCTCTATTGTCTTTCCTAGCTTCTCCTGCTAACAGCATTATCTTGTTATCATATTACATTCTAACCATGTTCCTGAGGCACACCAACACATTTTCCAGAAACAATTATAAATTTCTTAATTACAAGTGTTCCCTATCACTCTCTCTCCCACTTTCTCTCCATCCCTC
>NC_068982.1:171257922-171267440 GCF_001194135.2 Octopus bimaculoides | reverse complement strand
ATATATAATGTTGTTAGGGTTTGCATTATAAAGTTACCCCGTCTCTCTTTCCCTCCCTCCCTCTCTCTCCCCCATCCCAAACGTCATTCCACCTTCACCAGATTCCACACCTTTTCATTTTCTCTTCACCTTGCAATGATGCTATAATTGTCGTTATTGATGTTTTCGTTGTTTTTGCTTTTATTATTATCGCAGTGATTACTATTGTTGTTAGTTGGTGGTTTCCTATATATTGTTGTGGTGACTGATGTAGATTGAAATAGCTGATATCTTGATATGATTGGTGTATCTTGATATGATTGGTGCCGCTGTTATGTTCGAAGTGGTGATGTCGGTGGTGGTATTGGTGTTTGTGTTTGGTGGTATTGAAGTTTGTGTTGTAGGTGGTGGTGGAGAAATTTCTGGTAGTAATAGAGATGGATGGTGTCTATGTTTTCGTAGTGTGGCTGCTTTTCTGTTGCTCTTATGTTTATCGTGTAAGTAGTGGTAACTCTATGTTATTTTTGTTAAGATACTTTGTCTCTAATCTGTATTAGTCGAGTGTTATTTTACCTATCATATGTTTAACCGTTTAGTCGAGAATAAGATGAATGTATAACACGCGTGACTATATTTTTTCAGTCTCCGAGACTGGTTGTAGGAAGGGTAGAATAACCCTCAAATAGGAGGCCTAGGTTGACCCCTTGCAACAAAGGAAACTCAGATTAAGACACCCAAATCCAGACTCTCCCTTGTTGTCACATTATAATAGTAGTGATTATGGTGGTATTGTTTATGATGCTGGTGATTCATAACGCTTATGTTTTTGTTGTTGCTGTTTTCCATCTAAGATGGCAATTATTGGTGTTGCTACGAATGATCTTTAGTCCTAAATCTCATAGATATTTCAGCCATTTTTGTTATGTGCGTATGGAACCAATTGTCACTTTATTCAATGTTGAATTTCTTTAAAAGCTGGTACGATGTGATTCAACAAAAAAAATAGCGAGTAAAGTACGCAGAAGTTCACTCGCTGTTGTCGTTATTGCTAGTTTTGTTATTTGTGGCATCTCTTCCGGTTCTTTGCTTCCTGAGTTCAAATACAAACTCGGTCAACATTCCTCCCATCTTTTCGGGAATCAATAAATATAGCTTCATTCAAATTCTATAGACAACGATTTTGACGAGCACCCTCCTCTCAAAACTGCTGGCCTTGCGTTCATTGCCCTCTACCAGTCTGGCAATGCGGTTGGTCGAAGTTCTATACTAGCAATATAGTATAGAAATCAGGTGGTGGTAAGAGCGATAATGCTTTTGGGAAATCTCTTAGCGTTCAGGAGGATAAACTAGCTGGTCTGTTTTGGATGGCTTTTGGGCCAAGTACTAGCATGGATAACGTTCAGAAATCCATGGCCTACCACAATTATCGTTGTTGTTAACCAAACTCCAATGGAGGGGATCTTTTCTTTTTCTTTTTTTTTTTTGTTTGTTTGAAACCAGTGCCCCTCATTCTAGAAAGAATATCAAAGAATATTGGTTTCACATTTTGGCTCATGGCCAGCAATATCTGGGAAGGTCTAATTCGATTACGTTGTCACCTGTGCTCAACTGGCACTTATTTTAGCGACCCCGATAGAATGAAAGTCGACCTCGGTGGAACTTGAACTCAGAACGTAAAGACTGACCAAATATCGTTAAGCATAATGTCCGGCGTACTAACGCTACTACCAGATCGCCGCGTTTAAGAATACTAGTAAATATTGTTTTCAAATTTTGGTACAAGGCCAGAAATTTCTGGGGGAAGAGCGTATATCGATTACATCGATCCAAATGCGCAAGTAATACTTATTTTATCAACCCATGAAAGTATGAAACGCAAAGTGGACTTCGGCGGAATGTGAACACAGGACTTAAGAACGGAGGCAAATGAAGAATACTAATAAATATAGAGAAAAGGATATACATATATATTTCATTGCATGTAACCTGTGTCTATGAATGCCTACGTGAATAGAGAAAATTGCAGCTAATAGATAAAGTCCGTCGGTCTAAGTTGTATTATACGTTGGTACCGATTCCATTCCTGATTTCTCTGTAATACTGGCCCGCTTTCGGTATCGTGGGCATTAAGACCACACACGCACGAATATCTACATGCGCGCACACACACATAAACACACACATACACACACACACACATAAACTCACACATAGACACACGTACACATAACCAATTAATGACTGAAATTGAAGAAAAATATTTTTTTACCCTTCCTTCTCAACTCACACTTTCTGTCTCGTAAGAGGAATTATTGTTGTTATGTTCCTTGCTTTTATATTCATATATTTTATCTTCTTTAGAATTTTGTTTTAAATGACTATTTGATTTTTTGTTATTTTTCATTTCAAACATATAACTAACTAAAAATAAAAAAATATTATGAAAATAAAACAGTAGATAGAAGAAAATAATCAACAATATTCACGTTGTTTCTTTGCTTCTCTTTGTGGTATTTATCTATTCGCTTTTTGTATCATTTTTGCTCTATATTTATCTTTCCCCTTAACACCGAAGCTTCATCGACAAAATATACCCATTTTGCTATTTATTCACGTTCTTACCCACCCGTCCTGTTGCGAGATGCTGCTGCTACTGCTGCCACTTTACTTGCTATTACTACAACGAATATTGCTGCTGCTAATACTACAAATATACCCCTATCACTCCCACCACCGCCACCACCACCACATCTTTTACTGCGATATAAAGTCACTATTTTCATACATGTAACATCTGATACATGCATGCAATCATGCATGCACACCTCGTTTTTATATACATGCTTCTGTGAACTTATGCATGCATATTACACAGACAAATACTATATATAAAATACAGTATACGCATATACATTATCATAACTAGATAAATAAATATAATTATACATATATGTTCTCACATTTATGTATGTATGTATGTATGTATGTATGTATGCATGTACGTATGTATGTATGTACGTATGTATGTATGTATGTATGTATGTATCTCTCTCTCTCTCTCTCTCTATATATATATATATATATATATGTGTGTGTGTGTGTGTGCACGCACTAACACATATATATAAATTTTTATGATTTCATATATATGTAGGAATGTTTGTGTGTGCGCCTATGTACGTATCTGTATTTATGTGAATATATGTGTGTGTGTGTGTGTGTGTACATATGTATATGAACATACACACACACACACACACACACACACACACACATATATATATATATATATATATATATATATATATATATATATTTAGAGAGGTACACACGTACTTAAATGCATACATATGGAGATATAATACATATATACATAGACAGAAGCATAATACACATAGATAACAAAACCTGCAACATCCTCAAGACAAAGCATTATCACCCTCACCAGACTGCCTGTGCTGGTTTACCCCAGAGGCATCTGCGTACTACGATGTACGTAAACAAACGGCGGAGTAAGTACCTTGTAGAAAGTTTAACATGGTGAAATACAAAAATAAATTAAGCCAAAATCTTGCGCCAGCTACTTAGACAGCCTGCCAGCAAGCCAGCAAGCCAGACAGAGAGTCATCTCAGGCACCCATCATTGGGCCGGAATGCCAAAATTGATAATTATCTGTTTGGTTTTTTGTTTAGTTATTATTTCTGTTATCAGTACTATTCTTCTTGTTATTTCTGTTATTACTAATAACTACTAATTTTGATGTTTTTGTTACTATTTAATTTTTATAATCATCACCATGAACATTATTATTGTTATTATCATCCTCCTTCTCATTATTATCATTATTATTATTATTATTATTATTATTATTATTATTATTATTATTATTATTATTATTATTATTATTATTATTATTATTATTATTATTATTATTATCAGTCTTGTTGCTTCTGCTATTTTTTTTGTTTTTACAAACTAACATTTATTTTACTCATACTTTTTATCCGATGTTTGGTGGGTAACCTCTCTACAGTAATTGTAATATCTATTATTGTAATGTTTTCTAGATAGAAAATAGAACCTAACAAAGAACACCAACAACAATGACAAGCATTCATCATGTTTGCTTTTTTTTTTTTTTTGAAATTGTATATTTTACTCTTTTTATTTGTTTTGACGGCGTGTCGAAACAAATCTATGCGATAATAGAAAATTAAGATAAGAAAACGGCAGGAAAGAAAATTGAAGACAAACAAGCAACGTATATTTAACCAAAAATAAATTAAATGAATAGATATATGAAGATAATTCGATAAAATAAAGCAAAAATTATAATATATGTACAAAAGCCAGCAAAAAAATATAATATATGTACAAACACCAGCAAAAAATAATAATAAAATTACGTGCAGAGAACAAAGAGAGAGTGGGGTAGAGGGAGAGAGAAAGAGAGAGTGAAAAAGAGTGGGTATACCTACATCAGCGGTGGTGGATTCTTTGGCATTTACAAAGGATACCCTGGAATAATAAGTAATTTATGAAGGACCTCGAAAGATATTTTCATGAACATTGCTATGTGATGCTGAGATATTCATGTCATTTTGCAGAGAATGTTGGATTGGTCATCGTAAAAATTACCACTAAATAGAATGAAAGATGTGATCTTGTTTCAGCATAACTAACGGTTAAGCCATGGCACGAACCATTATGACTTCTGCAGTCGAATGTACTACGAACCCACACCTACTATTATTTTCCTGCTGATAGCACTACTATTAGCAACTAAATTGACTTTATAGCAAGCATTATGGTCACTAACATTACTACTCCGACTAACATCTGAACAGTGACTATTATTACCATAATGCCTATCACAGTATATATCATCATTATCAACCGTAATATTACAAGGCCCAAATATATACCTATTGCTATATAAAAAGGAACGACATATGACAATAATCTTGTCCTATGTAATCATAAATAGAAGTGTGGATTGTGAAAGCTGAAAGTTCTTCCGTTATAACCTGCTTGGTCTGAGGTAACCTGGGTTGAAACAGTACCATCAATAACAGTAACAAAAATAATACAAAATTACTATGCTTGTAGCTAAAAGTACCACTCTAACTTTACTGCTTTGTACACAAGCAATATCCACATTTTACCTCTACAATTCACGCATCACTCGCACTCCATCTATGATCAGAAACTCTGAAAATAACTTCTTATGACATAGCAAACTAATTATTTTCAACAGCTGCTTATATCGAGAAAACATTTTATATTAAGGAAACACTTACGCATCCTTTATATGAATAACACACATCTAAAACGTTCAAAGTAGCAAGAAATGTTGGACTTCGAAAAATCTCAGGATATCACATTGTTACAGCACATAGATAACATTGCATACACTCCATCATAAAGATTAGGTTTCCTCTTCAGGAGACGGAAAGTACTTTAGATCTGATTAGTTGCTCACCTCCTCAACAATCAAGCGCAACTCAAATAAAAGTACTGTTCGCAAATCTGTTGCTGATGCCTAGACTACGTCCCTCCCTTCCTTTCCTTCGACTATTTATCAAAATACTATAGGCTTATATACATGCCGTTCATTTCTTCTGTGTCGTTTGGCAACTAAAATGACTTCTTATCCTCTATTTCGAAATTCGTATAGTTAAACGATAAAAGCATATCAGGCAGTTGATTCGAGATGCGATTTCACTTTGCAACACCATTAGCAACTGTCTTCTACTATTGTCACCGATCATGCAAAGCCTTGTGAGGTGAAATTCTGTAGATGGAAACTATGCAGAAACCTGTCGGATATATCCTGCTATTCTTCACATTTCTTTAGTGTTTCTTCCTTCAAACTATGTACAAACATTTTGATTAATCTTTCCCCCTTAGCGGATGAGCAAATCTCTGTAACTTCAACCCCACTTTTGCTCACTCTGTAGACATCATCCTGCAAAACTTTTTCAGCTGATCATTGACAGAATCGTTGTCGCCAGTGTGAGATGGAGAGAATTCTTTAAAGTCGGAACATCATTTACCTCACCTAAAAAATGCAATGCACAAAATTGTTTAAATGTCACCGAACCTCCACTGAAACTATGACAATTGCAACATCCACAATACTAGTTTCATTATCAGTACTACACCAAGAAATGGAATAGAGATAAAACAGTAGATACATGATGAGAGAGCAATGATACTAAGCTAATAAATTAGTTGCTTTTTTTCACGTGAGAACTGAAGAAATTCTCCCAAAACTCGAGGATTCACCATAATCTCCACTACTACCTCATTTTATTATCAACACTAACATCATTAATGGACCAATAATGATGATTTACAAAATTCACAGGGCCCCTAATTTTGGGGAAGCGAACCGCTGTTTGTATCGACACAAGGAGTTGACTGTTTCTTTACTTATTGACCCTAGAAAAACGAAAAGAATGTTGGCCTCGTTAGGTTTTGAACTTAGAGAATGAAAAGCCGGAACAAATTTTACAATCCAATAGTCTTACAGTTCTGTAAAACCACCATCCTACACAGTTATACTAAACTTTTCTCCCTACATTGGCACAGGGCGAGCATGTTGAATGGCATAGTCGATTCAATTAACACCATTAAATAACTGGTACATATTTCCACACGTTGGAAAGATGAGAGGGAAGTTTGTCTCATCACGTAGTAGAAACTAAATAACAGGGGACACTTACGTCAATCTACCGATTCAGTTACTCTACAGCTCAACGATAATAATATTAATGGCTTCTTTAATTATACACACAGGCATTTCTTTCGTCGAACCATTAAAAGCAATGTTGAACCGAGTGGTTTATGAGCCAATACACAGAGGATTAAAACTGTAATGTAATTTAAAAGAAAAAAAACGATGCCTCACCGCACCGATAACAGTACTGATAATAATGATGTTACTACTAATAATAAAAATAATAACAAAATATTATAAGAAGGACTAATAAGTGCAGTTACCGAACAGGATGCTACTACACGTTTAAGAAGCAAATGTAACATCCAATCCTTACTTCTAACGTTCTATCAACGAGGCCTTGGTTTCTTTCATTGTCTGCTAGACTCATAAACACAATTCTTGTAAGTTGTTTATTTATTGTCTGAATATTTTACTTTACTCTGCTCTTAAAAAGGAAGAACTGTGCCCATAACCTCTATAGCGCCACCTAGAGCGGAAGGTTGGGACGCATAGTGGGGAAGGTTAGTGCGGTTAATGTTTCGTTTGAGATGATGAAGGTAAGTAATTCGTAAGCAGGCACTGACGTTGCATAGAGAAGCAATATGCTAAACATAGGAGCGAGCGTGTTTTTTAGTGCAAGGACCTAGAGAAGAGTGTGCGTGTATGTGTGTGTGAGTGTACGTGCGTATGTGTGTGTGTGTGTTTGTGTGTGTGTATATATGTGAGTATACGTTATTTTAGTGTGGTTTAGTAGATGTCAGAAAGCAGAATGACAGGTGCAGTAAATAACTTGTCTGTTTATTTAGTTATTTTATGTGGGTGGAGTTGGGATGAAGCCAAGTAAGTCGGAGTCGGGGAGGTACATGTAATCTCGTTGGTGGGGGGAGGGATTACAATATTATGAAGTGCAGATCAACGAGTAAATGTTGTCAGTGAAGATTGTGCCAATCAAATACTTGGCCTTTGTTGTAAGCAATACGATTGTCTGACATGGCAACACTTAAGAGCAACTAATCTTATATCTACATCTTCAAGGGCATGTGAGTTAGCGCAAACGTTAGAATGCCAAACTAGACAGATTCATTAAAAACGTTATCTAGTTAGGTACCACATGTTTATAAGTTCAAATATTCATCGGATTACTTTGTCTTTCATCTCATAAGAGCGTCGTTAAAATAAGTAGCACAAAAACACCAAGGCGAATTATATAAGCTATATGATTATCTTATCATTTATAAAATCGGCATCAGTTTGAAGAAAAAAACATTACTTTCAATTTGGTATACACATAAACATGAAAATAATGGGAGCGAATTAAACCATTATTATTAAACTGTCATTAAGAAAAGAACGCATTCCTATATGATGTATGTTAAGCGTGTACTTTAATAGACGGGTTATGAATAGACTGGTGTTCATGTAGTTTTTGTTATCACAATTTCATCTTTTATACATCCGTGTCTATATTGTATGTAAGTGTAATTATGCATGAAGTCATAATTAAAATTATTTCCTTTTAATTTTTAGCTTTCCTTCATTATGTCTTCCATTTTTAGTTCGCTTTTTTTTTTGTTTACTCGTCTTCATTCTTTTATAGGTTTCAGTCATTGAATTGCAACAAGCTTAAGAAGATTAGTCGATTATATTGACTCTACTTTGTCTACTATTTAGAGCATCGAAGAGACGATAGGCCGGTTTTCCGCAGTTTGTGGCTAGTAAATTATGCTCAAATATTTTAGGGTGACTCGAATATATAGTAAAATATTTTATCCAAATTACCTCAAATGATGATCTAACATTGAGACACCTAGTTGTGAAAAGTAAATTTCATAAACCAACACTCACGCTTTCCCCATTTATTTCTAAGAATTCCATAATGCTTAATTTATTTTAAAAGAAGTTAAAATTAAACAATTCGAGGACCGTGCAATGATCATAGGACCGTAGCACGTTCCTGATTGAGAAATTTCACTTCAGTTATCCCTTGTGCCATCGACTACCAGCCGTTTTCAGTTACCTCTACACATAATATGGAAAACTATACTTCCATCTAGAATATATTCGTGACAGAATGTTCTTAATTTTGTATATCAACCAGCAATCAACAAACTCGTGAAAACTATTGCTTTATTTTAAGAATGACTTACGAAAATTTGTGGTTGGTTACATTGCAATGATTGATTGTAAACAGCTTCAAGTTTTCATCTATAGTTTCTTAATTTAAAATTCTTTCAACAGAAGCTCTAATTTCTATACCTTATTTGTTGTTAAATAATTTATTCCAAAATATGCATGTTAACATTTTGAGAATAATTGAAAAATTCTGCATGAAATATATAGAAAATGATGGAATAAACGTTATAATGCGAAGATGTCTTTCATAAACCGATTTGTTTTCATTCGTAAATGGTTCTCCTAAACGTCTCTAAGAAATGATAGAAAAGTGATAAAGCAGCAGTTTTACCTGTTGCCATAAATACTTAGATGCATTTCAAAATCTGCAAATAGAACAGTGAACCATGTGAGACTGGTTGATTCGGTGGTTCGCATCACTCAATAGAAGCAAACTCGAACTCCTCATTCGTTAAGTTTGACGACAGTTACGAGTGACAAAGCCGCAACGTGATTTCATCAACGTTCTTTTAACGAAACGATACTTACGGCACATATTCACTGGTTTCTATGAAAAAAGGCCGTCTGAAATATTATTCATTTTACAAATGTTATTTCGAGATTAGTGGTAACGTGAGTTGAGTGACATAACTGAATATAAATGCAGGAATATTGTAATTCTTCAAAATTAATTATTATGAG
>NC_068982.1:171252269-171254678 GCF_001194135.2 Octopus bimaculoides | reverse complement strand
ACCTATTGTCATAGGTGCCCTGGGAATGACAGCGAAACGGGCTGATTACTACCTAGCTCAGATTCCAGGAAACCCCAAAATGGCTGAAGTTCAAAAGATAGTGCTCATGGGAACTGCCCATATCCTACGTAAAATACTGCCTATGTGATCTCAAATTTTAAAGCAAACACATAATTTTCTTATGGTTTCTTAAACATTCACTTGGACAAAACTGTACAAATCCAAATATATGGTACCCTAGGCATAACACCTACATGAACTTCTAACTTGTTGTCTCTTGAGGTCTCTGGGTGAGACTTGGATCCAACTTGTACAAATGCAAAACAAAAGTCAAACATAAAATAATAATAATAATAATAGATATAAGTGTTCCAACAAATAAATATATAACTGTAAAGGAATTTAATAAATTAAGTAAATATAAGGATCTGGATATTGAAATACAAAATATATGGCATCTTAAAGCTAGAACTGTTCCTGTTATTGTAAGCTTCCTAGGTATGATAAGAAAGGGATATCAAAAACATCTAGACAAGATCCCAGGAGAATCATGCCTCAGAGAAATCCAAAAGATTGTGCTCACAAGTACAGCCCATATCCTAAGAAAAAAACCCTTTTAATATAAACGTCTGTGTTGTACTAAATGGAGATATTTCGCTATCGTCCCTGCCACTCCCCGTCCCGAAGCTTTTAGTCATGCTGCAGCACCCCTTACACTTCATTTGCCCTAGGGCTTTGGGTAGGATTCGGCAAGTGATTGCTACAAACATGCAGATTAAAAGTAAACAACAACAACAGCGAAAACAACACCAAGAATAATAATAATAATAATAATAATAATAATAATAATAATAATAATAATAATAATAATAATAATAATAATAATAATAATAACCCTTTCTACTAATGTGTTAGTGTATAAATTAAGTATCAGAAGGTTCAAAGAAAGAACAAGAATAAATGCTTGTTCTTTTTTCGTGTGTGTTTATCAGTGGTATGGCACTCCAAATCACACTATGTATTCTTTGCCTCCACTTTGGGATAACAACGACGTTGACACATAAAGCATAAGCTATTCTCCGAACGTAAAGAATTCCGATATATTGTATTCCAATGGCAGCTTTCCTAACATGGTAAGCACCCCTGCATTTCTTCATATGATTAATCACCTGGGGAAAAGTTTAACGTCGGGTAGTTGCTTTTTGATGGACAATACCCCTTTGCTTGACAAATGTAAACAGGGGCAAGCAGAGAAAAAAATTGTTTGTTTCCTAAAATATGGAAGCTTTCAAACGCCTTCAGAATTATAAATGAAGAAAGTTCTGGCAATTGCTAGTGGAAAATATAAGAACGAACGAGACACACAAACTGTGGTATTTTACATTAGAATTTGACTGAAAAAAAAACACTGCTATAGTATCAAAAGCTTTGACAATGGAGTTAAACCCTACCTCCCCAATATCTTCTATTGCAGTATAGGTGAACTGTTAGTGCTGAGAGGGTCGTACGGTTAGTAGACACTTTAAATGGACTGGAACAGGATCATGCTGAGCTGTCCATTGTTGCATGCACAAAAGCAAGGACACGAATCTCGTGATGCAGGGCAAATTGTCAAGATGGTATATGAACAACTATAAAAGATAAAAAAGGAAGGTATCAGAGGCAACAGTTACAACAGCAGTAGTCTCTAATCTGTAGGGAAGCGGGGGGGTCACAGTTCCTGATATAGCGGAAGAAGTCACTTCGAGTAAGGACATGGAATCTAGTAACCAAATGCCTTGTATATTTATTGAATCATCGGTATCACCTCAAGAGGACTTGAGATAGAAATAGGATATTGAACTAGTTTTCCAAACTGTCCAAGAGTATGAAAAACAAAAAAAAAAGAACCCTTACAAAACGGATAAAATACCGCAAAAGCTAACTAGAAAGATTAAGAGGAGGTCTCTCCATCCTATTATTTTGAAAAATCTCATGGGATTCGTCAGGTGTGCAGCAGTATACGGCTAAATAATGCATACTATGACGCGAAATACAAGATTGAAAACTAATTATTCCCAGAAGACAATTTGGTTGCGTTAGAATAGGAGCAGATTTTTCATTAAGCGACCACCAGTAAGCTAGAAACATTTCAAAGAATTTCTGTCAATCCACCAAAATTTTGACAAGTAACATGACCAAGGGCAAAGTGTGGAAATGGGCAGAGGTGTAGGTTACCCTTACATTACCTAGTAGGAAATCACTTAAGTCTTTTTACGAAATACTATTCGCTATTTTCTACTTCGTAAAAAATCAAATTGCCAGCCGAAATCATCATCATCATCATCATCATCATCGTCGACGTCGTCGTCGTCGTCGTCGTCTTCTTCTTCTTCTTCTTCTTCTTCTTCTTCTTCTTCTTCTTCTTCT
>NC_068982.1:171247742-171252134 GCF_001194135.2 Octopus bimaculoides | reverse complement strand
TCCTCCTCCGCCTCCTCCTCCTCCGCCTCCTCCCCCTCCGCCTCCTCCTCCTCCTTCCTCTATCCTTCTGATACATATAATGCCCACCATCTGTTTGCTTGCTATCCTTGTATCTCCATTTACTATAACTTCTTGTACTCTACGAAACAAATCACATTTTTCAAACGAGAGAAAAATACCATCACAAAGGTGATAAGTATAGAATATGACGAATAAATAAATAGATAAATAGAGAGGGGAGAAGCGAGAGGGAAAGAACGGGTGAGGGCGGAAAACACACAATGACAGAAAAAATGTTGTAGGTGATATGAAAGTAATTCATTGTAGATGAAGTCAAAACTAATTTCGTCATTGAAACCATGGTTTCGTTTTGGAGTAGTTCCGACAGTAAGCGCCACCTGACGTCTCATTACACAGTTTTCGTATTAGTTATGAGTGAGAGGATTCTGCCAACAGTTGCTGTCATGTTGCATTTATCTGAGATAATCCCTCCTCCTCACTTTCTATATCTTAATTCTCTCTTAAACATTTTGTTTCTCTTTCTTCTCTTTTTACTATTCATCTCACTCCGACTATCAGGCTGTTTTTCAGCCTTCCTCTCTGAATCACACTTCGCCCTTTAATTGCTATATTTGGGTATTTCGCAGGATTTAATGATCTCAAATTCTCAAGGCGTATATGAACTCAAGCACAGTCACACAAAAATACACACACACACATACACAAAGGCACAGACAAATATACATATTCACAAATACACATATAAACATTTACACAAACACGCACGCACACGCTCCAAACTTCTTCAAACACACACAGAGAAATCAACGCATATGAATGTTTCTGCGTGTGCCCTCAAATATGCACATACACACATATACATACGTGCACACATTGTTACATAAACATGCAAACACACACACTCTCTCTCACACACACAGACACACACACAGACACATACACACACAGACACATACACACACATAAACACACACACACACACACACACACACACACACACACATACACACACACTATTGAGTTGTCCGGAAAGTACGTGCCGACTTTTAAAGGAAAGAAAAAGAGTCAATAGATACTTGCCATTACATTTTTAATCAACCAAATATGAACCATTTTGTTGCACCATGGGTCTCCATCTTTCCTTTAACTTGAAAATACTCTCTTCCCAGAATTGAGGTGGTTTCATGGCAAATAAATCGAAAGGTAAGCTTCTATAAATCGGCACGAACTTTCCAGACAACCCAATATATACTTTGATCATTTCAGATCTGCGTAATTTATAATAGGTAAAAACATCCGTCATGCAAGTCTTTTCTTAGTTAATACACTTCAATTTTGCATCTTTTAAAGTCTATTAACCGAGGAAGGTCTTCTATAAGGGATATATTTCTTGAAATGCACATATTAAATGCTATCAAAATAGCACTATTTGTTCTGACTTCACTATTACAAATTGATGCTAATACAAACTAGCCTGTCCTGACATCACTTACGAGTGTACTCAAACAAGAATTTAAGAGTAGCTTGATATATTTAACTCGAGTCGAAAATTAATCGTATCATGCATCGCTTTTAAGCATAAGGCAGTACACACACACACACACACACACACACACACACATACACACACACACACAATAAATATAAACAGTTAGGTGGAGTATAATACCATAAATGAAAATTTTTATCATTAATTGTGATAGAGGGTGACGAAGCAGCTATATTGCAAGAGATAAGAGTTAGAAACTATTAATGCAGTTGGAAACGCGCAATATATATAGACTGACAGGGGAGATAATCGCTCCATGAGTGACTACAGAATCACTGGACTAGACTAGTTTCGCCTATCAGTCGTAGGCTCATCAGCAGTGACTAGCCAATCGCAAGCCGGTTTGGCTAAATCGATCTATCAGTATATATATTTACTATATAAATTTATGTCTGATCTAGCGAAATGCTAATGTCTATATTTCTTGTAATATAAGTGCTTCGGGACCCTCACTCACAATTAGCGGGGATAAAATATTTTCTTACGATATCATGTTGCGCCTAGCTGTTTATATCAGAGATGGATGAAAAAAAAAAAAAACAGAATTTTATAAATAAAGACTGTCATGTGTCTATAAAAATAACTAGCATAATGTTTTGAGTTGGTGCACACAGAATTTTTCATAACGATTTAAACATGCACAAAATTTGTGCAAAGTGAGTTGTCAGGGTACTCATTGCCGAACAGAAGGAAAGACGCGTTGCTGTCGGAAAAGAAATCGTTGAATTCATTACCTCCAAACCAAGGGTACTTGAGTCTCTGCTGACCTGTGACGAAAGCTGGATATACTTTTATGATCCAGAAACCAATGAACAGATTGATGAAAACATCCTGGCTTTTCCAGTCTTATGCATATAAGTTATTGCATACATCACGCAAACTTGTTCAATCGTAGTGTTGGTTCGAAGTTGATTTAGTGGATTTGCTCCGCTGTAATAATTTGCACAACGTTCTCAACAGTATTTAAACTGAAGTCAGATCACATCAAAAACCTCCACACTTCCCTAATGCATAAAATATAAAATTAAACCCGCCAAACAATTCTACCAAATCTTTAATATGCCTGTTCTCTGAACCAGTCAAGTCACAATAAAATTAGTTGCCTCATTCAGTTCTGATTTCTAAATAAAATTCAGCAATAATATAGAAGTTAAATCTTTATCTATAAATCAGTTGTCTTACGAATAGTACGCATGTTTGTATATGAGATTTTGCTTTAAATTTCGGTGTGTGTTAATTAAGGTACGAACGTTACTCGTATGAGGACTATCTATCTATCTATCTATCTATCTATCTATCTATCTATCTATCTATCTATCTATCTATCTATCTATCTACCTGTCTATCTATCTACCCACGCATACATACACGTAAGCACAAGCCCACATCACACAGACACACAGACACACACGCATGTATAAAGCTACTCTTTATTTGTAAAATATTAACGAAGTGACTTCGAGGTTCAATTAAACTGCAAACAACATTCCTCCTTTCATTCCACGAACTTCTCTCAGAATCACTAAGTAATTCTGTTTATTCAACACAATACACCAGCAAGCATAGGATATTTTTACATCTTACCTTCCTATTTACTATAATGTCCTCAAGACCTAATTCGCTTATTTACCACTTGTTATATCTAGTTGCATTCCGTTTTTTATATCCTTGTGCGCCACCGATGGGATTTAATAATTACAGTAACAATGGTTATATGTAAAAGTATACGAAATGTATAGAATGCGTGTACGAGAATATATGTGAACAGGAGGGACATATTTAAACTTAATTGATGCACACACATTCGTTCATCTATCTATCTATCTATCTATCTATCTATCTATCTATCTATCTATACATACTTACATACATACATACATAATACATATATATACATGTGCATGTGTGTGTGTGTTTGTGTATGTAATAGCTATTAGGGCCTACTACATAGTATATATATATATATGTACTATATGCATATAAATACATATACATCAAAACATGTGTGCGTGTGTGTGTGTGTATGTGTGTGTGTGTGTGTATTATATATACTTATTTACATAGTTTACTTCCATGTTTACACCAATATGCATCCGTTTATTTTGATACTGGCAAATGTATTTATATATATATGTGTGTCTGCGTATCTGAGTGTGCACTTGTGCGCGCGTCCGCACGCGCGTGTATCAACTATACACGCACACAGAAATGAGCGAGGGCGTATAGCGGTGCCTGTGACTATGCATGTGTGAGTGTGTTTGTGTTTGTGAATTCATAGACCCGAAAATATATATAATCATAGAAGATTTGTAGCCTTCGTCACATGCACATTAATACCTAACTAAATAGGCTTTGACTGATACGAATAGAACTGACATAGGTAAGTAATTAGCAAGTCAGGTGAGGAGAAAGACAAGCAGACAAAATGAATAGTTGTTAGGAAAAGTAAACACAAAACAACAAAAGCTACGCAGTCATAACATCGTAAATTAAACAGCCGTATATAATACGACGTGTTATCTTATAATTGATATAAGGCATGATCGAATAGAGGTGGGGAAGCGACCTCTTAGAACTGATCTGTGAGCTAGTAATGCAGTTCAAATGGAGATTTCGATTTGGAGTATAAAAATAATACAAGCTGCATGCATTTTGGCGGGTTATATCTCTCTATCGTGCATATATATAGAGAGGTGTATTAATTTAACACTCGGGAAAAATGGAAATGTATTTTACGTTTCGAGCCTACGCTCTTCGACAGAAAGGAATACGAGGAAAAAATGGAGAGGACAGAAAAAAAAACGAGAAAAAAATATTGTATA
>NC_068982.1:171239028-171244461 GCF_001194135.2 Octopus bimaculoides | reverse complement strand
GTGTGTGTGTGTGTGTGTGTGTGTGTGTGTGTGCGTGCGTGCCAAGATGTATGTACATCAGTAACAGTTAGATTGCAATTGAAAAATACAGAAATCTGAAAAATAATGATTAAAAGAAACGTGAACGTGCAAGAAAACAATGAATGAGAGAGAACGAAAGAAAATTTCATGGAAATAATGAAAGAGAAATTGATTTAATGAATGAATAAATGAATGGATGGAAAAATGGAATACGGAATGGCAAAAAAGAAGAAAGGAAGGTAGGAAGGAAGACAGAAAGAATCAATGGATGAACGAATGATAGGGACAGAGCAAGAGAGTAAGAAAACAGTACAAATAAAGAAACCAGCCAAAACAAAACAGAAAGGAAAAGAAAAATACACCATTGATGTACAAACAGAACAATGACTACATTGACTACATTGATAACGAAAGAAAAGAAGAAAGTGGTGAAGAAAGAAATATAAGTTACTTAGAAATATATCTAAACAAGAAAGACGTAAGCTTATGAATAATTAAATAAACTAAGAAAGAAAGAAAGAAAGAAAGAAAGAAAGACAGAAAGAAAGAAAGAAAGCAAGAAAGAAAGAAAGAAAGAAAAAAGAAACAAACAAACAAACAAAAAAGAAACAATTATATAATTATGGAAAGAAGGAAAGTATGATTAAGAAATACGAAGGAGAAGAGAAGAAAAGATAGATAGAATGAATGCAAGTGAAACAGAAGTAAATGGACCGACCAAGATCGAGTGCTTTAGAAAACTCTCAATTAGTCCACTTACTTAGAGGAATATTATTGCTCTTAGTGGTTGATATTGTTGTTGTGATTTGTACTGTTGTTGGTGCTAATGATGATGATGATGATGATGCTGGTTTGTGGTTGGGGCGGAAGGGAGTTGAAGGAGGCTGAGTGATGTTGCTGTTTGTTAAGAATCTCTCAATTACCTTAATGTTCCAAAGCTCCTTCATTTTTGCTGTCGTCATTCGAATTGGTGTTTTTGTTTTCATGAAACCAGTAATACTTTTGAGGAAAAAAAAATAGAGAAAATGATTTAAACAAGAATAATATTAAAAGTAGTCATAATGATAACAAAAACTCAGTGAAATGGGTAACTGCTTCACACTCACTTACACACACAGGTACATAATCAGATGTCTCTGTGTCTGCATGCGTGTGTACAGAGAGAGAGAGAGAGAGAGAGAGAGAGAGACAGAGGAGACAAGAGGGAACAAGATAGTAAGAGGGGAGCCAAAGACAATGGAGTAAAAATAGATCGAGAAACGCACTAATGACACACAAAAATGAAGACATTATAATGTTTTCTCTGTATAGTTAAAAAGAAACGAGGAGAAGAAAAGAAAACTCTTCAGAAAAATACAGGCAGAACATATAAACATGATGATTACAGCAAAGATAGCTACAGCAAATAATATGAACAACAACAATAACAACGAACGATAACAATGTCTAAAAACAAGACTCTACGACGAAAATAGAAAGGATGAGCAAAAATAACAATAACGAAACTATACAAACACCAAGAATAAACAAACAAAAGGAGAAGAAAAAACACAAGAATAGGCTACCTCTCATGTTTTCAAGAAAAATAAAAGGATTATTTCATTATAGAAACAATGGTGTGTGTAGATAACAGTGTATAAAGTATATACACATAGCGGTTAACGAATGTAATAAAGATAATATAATTGCAAAAAACATACGCGGGATAAAACGAAAAATATTGACGTAGAATGAGAAGGCCGATTGTTCTTCGGAAAATGTACGGACATACGGAATTTGATGGAAGATTATTGGTGGACAAATGAATTGCTCAGCCATAAGTTTCATGCTATTCTTGTTGTTTAGTCCAATATCATTATGATATATATGAAAGGCGCTTCAAATTTGACCATCTCGTCTTTGTGTATATTTAATATCAGAATTTTCTGTCTTCATTTACGGATGCGGAATATGATTTGTAACGAGAATTGGCTGCTTGGTATAAAAGGTCAAGCAGCTATGTAAAAACTTCATATCTGGTTTGAGTATACTTTTGTATAATACACACACGCTCTCTCTCTCTCTCTCTCTCTCTCTCTCTCTCTCTCTCTCTCTCTCTCTCTCTCTTTCTCTTTGTCACACACACACACATATATACACATAGACACGTAAATAAACACACACCCATATATATATACGTATATGTATATATGCACAAATATACATACCTATACACGTGTAGCCACACACACATATTCAAGCGGTCTCAACGTGGAAGTATGTCTCCACCTAATGCCAAAATATCTGGCTCTCGTCAGCTTTAATCGGTCCTCAAGGTGCTGTCGTGGGTTTCTTGCTAATAATAGTAATGCAACTGAATAAGGCAGCGAGATGGCAGACTCGATACTACTCCTAGCAAAATGCTTAGCGGAATTTCACCAGTCTTTATGTTCTGAGTTCAAATTCTGCCGAGGTTGACAATGCCTTTCATTCTTCCGGAGTCAATAAATTAATAGCAGTTGAGCACTGGATCGATGTAATCGACTTATTCCTTCTCCCTAAAATTTCTGGCTTTGTGCCAAAATTTCTAACCAATATTAATGCCCCTGAATGCTTGTAGTTCTCTATTATGCAACGGAGGTCCCCGAAATATAATATATGTCCTTCAGTGGCCAGCAAAGAATATCTGCGTTGAACAAAAGCAGCAGAAAAGCCAGGAATATATCCATAAATATTCACTTTGGCCCAACTTTGGTTGCGCCTGGTGTAGTTAACATCAAGATGATTTTGATATTCATCTTTCATACTTCAGCTTTCGGTTCTATAAAGAAGTAAACAAAGCTGGCCCTCCAAAGATGTCCAGCTTCGTTTACTTCGAAATACATAAAATGTCCATGTTAAGAGAATTTTAGGCTTGACAAAAAGTTTTCCTTAGTGTCAGTAATATAAGACCCAGTTATTCGAAGCTTTTGATCTCATTGGCTGATGGTTTTCGTCCTCATTGATCGATATCTACTCAGTTTTCTTTGCTTAGAGAAACGCACCGACTTAAACCGAAACAATTACAGCTGCTAAAACTCACATCAGAACAACTAAGCGATTACCTTTCACGACCAAACTCAAAAGTTAACTCGACAGTTATTAATAAAAATCAAGCGACTTAACAAAATCGGCTTCCTCAATGGCATATCAACACTACTGAAAATCCTCGCTCTTAGAAGAATCACACATGAGAATCTCTAAACAAATTCAGCAATGAATTTGCGCAACAGAAAGGTCATGTTCCATGTCTGTTAGGAATATACCATCCAAGATGAAATTGCCAAATCGCTCACCATCATATATGAAAGTTTTGTATGGAGCATAGATAATACAATTAAAGTGATTCGAACAATATCGAGTAACAGTGAGATCGCGTGCATCCTTTTCACTTTCTGAGTGTAGTAGGCCTAAGCAGTTTGACAAAGGCTTGAGCCTATTCAAGGTGTAAGCTTCACTATTAAGCAAAATTGATCAATAAGCTAGTAGAGCTTGTACATTTCTGACCTTGCCCTTACTGCTTATCCTTTTTGTGGTGCACAATACTCAGAAACCGCACGCAAACAGGCATACACACACACACATACACAAGTACAAGCACATACACGTACACAAACAGCATACATACTCATATATATGTGTATACACGTAATATATACACACGTATACATATACATGTGTGTGAGTGTGTGTGTGACTGTATGTGATTGTGTGCGCGTGTGTGCATGTGTGTGTGTGTATATATACCTACAACTTCCATACAATGTAAGGACAATGCTTTTGTACTTTAACACTAAGGGAAGTAACTTTGAGTGAGTCATTGCTGTAGCCCTGATGCTTCACCGTTACCATGACAACCAACGTTATTTCTTATTTAAGTATAAGTTTCAAAGCTGGGCAAATACAAAGAAGTTCCAACTAGATCGTATCTCCAATTAGTTTACTTGTACAAGTCTTCAATATCCAAGTGGCTAAAATATATCCACAGAAGGTACCCGGAAGTTATGATCTGGATGCAGCCGGAACCTTTAGAGAGTAAGAAGTGCTTAGACACTCGGTTGAGTGGCGTTTCTTCTCTGAAGACCTTCGGCTGTTTGCTGTTAAATCTCTCGAGAGCTTCTCACCACTACACACACACACGCACTATCTCTCTCTCACACATACACACGCACACACGCACACACACACACACACATACACACACACACACACACACACACACACAAAACACACATACATATATACAGCTTATTTGCTTTAAATTTTATCCCTGTGCATGAAGTTTCTTTTCAAATCCAAACAAGTTTCATGCATAGACATTGATGGCAGATTCTCTAAGATGTGATCACTTTTTACAAACAGCGTGAACGAGATTATTTATTGATAACTGCTTGGAATCCTGAAACTCTTTGGCTCTGATTAGAAGTTCTCAGTGAACTATGTTAGGAAATGCATATAATATACATTTATATGTACAGGGATTGGACAAAATAATGGAAACATCTAGCATCATAGCATCATAATTTTGAAATATCTATAAAAGCTTGTTTATTTTTATATTTTTTAATTTATTATTAGTGTTGCTTAATATGTTTTGCTAAACTTGTTGTTTCTTTTCAGATATCATCAGAAAAAGATAATTAAAATTCATTAAAATTACAGATCTATCGGACTTTTAAAGAGGTCAAATTGTTGGTGTTTGTATGGCAGGAGCTAGCGCAACGAAAACAGCCGAAATGTTTGGTGTATCAAGAAGTACTGTCTCGAAAGTAATGACAGCCTTTGAGAAAGAGGGAAAAACCTCCTCATCGAAACAAAACTCCGGAAGAAAACCAAAACTTTCAGACAGGGACAGTCGGACTCTTATGCGAATTGTTAGAAAGGATCACTACAGTACAGCTCCCAAAATTATTGCAGAGCTTAATGGCCACCTCGAAAACAGAGTTTCCACAAATATTGTTCGCCGGGAGCTACACAAGGCCGGATTTCAAGGGTGGGCTGCAATCAGAAAACTACTACTTTCAAAAAGAAACGTTGCAAAGCGTTTAGAGAGGAGTAAAAACCTACAGAATTGGTCCCTAGAGCAGTGGAAGAATGTTATTTTCACAGACGAGTCATCCTTTACCTTATTTCCGATCACCAGTCAAGTATACGTGTGAAGACAGCCAAAAGAAGCACTTGATTCAGACTGCTTTCTTCCAACTGTTAAACATGGAGGAGGATCTGTGATGATCTGGTGGGGGCTGGTATATATCTTGGAAATCCGCTGGCCCAATGGTTTCCCTTCATGGCAAAATAAATAGTCAACACTATTTAAGCATTATATCTGATCAAATTCATCCTGTGGTCAGTGAATGACACGAGAAACGTTCTAGTGAAGTTGAGTATCTTATC
>NC_068982.1:171228721-171237956 GCF_001194135.2 Octopus bimaculoides | reverse complement strand
TATATATATGACGTTGACCACTAACGTGGACAATCAATGTGCTAGAAATAGATCACATCTTGTGTCTAAAAAGACCTAAATTGTTCTCAACATGAAATATAGCGTGATCTCTTTGATTCTTTAAATGTGCTAGCTTCCTGGTAATTAATCGATATTAATTAATATATGATTTTTTGCCATATTTTTTGATAATATATATATATATATAAATACACACACACACATATATACAAGCTAATATATATGTACACATACACTCACACACGCGCACACACAAGCACAAACACGTACACCACCACACACACACATGGACACACACGCCCCCCCACACACACACACATATACATGTATACCAGAAAGATCAAAATTCCTGACCGAGCTATAAGATTCAAAGACCGGACGGGATGGTGATCTTAGACGAGATGGTGGTCCTTGACGGGATGGTGGTGCTTGACAGGTGGTCCTTGACGGGATGGTGGTGCTTGATGGGTGGTCCTTGACGGGTTGGTGGTCTTCATAGGATTGCTCATTCTTTTCCATCTGAGTGAACTGAGCCAAAGTCTAACGAGTTGTTTTACTTAAGACCGCAACACTTCTTTCGTCAGGAACCAAGACCACAATCTTACGATCATCAGTGGGACATCCTAAACATTCAGCCACAGCACTCCACACACACAAGCGCGCGCGCAGATACATACACGCGCATATGTTAGAGTGAGAGATGAGACTTTACACATGTCACAACCATGTTTCTAATATCCGATCTGCAGTCAATATTTCGGAAGTGAGACTTTTGTAGGAACGATTTGTGTCGTTCGACGGTAATTTAGTTCTCATATCTAACAGATGTTGCATGGTTCGGTTCTGCGTATCTGTTATTACTTGATTGTTTGCATATTCAAGTATGTATGTAAATGTTTTTGGGTATGTTTGTGCTATCCAGTGTTTATATAACACGAAGCGTGTGCGCTTATTTGCACGTGTTCATTTTTTTAACATATATATTATATATCGTTCGAGCTATTCAAATTCCACATACACGCCCTAGCGTGTGTGCATAAGAATGCGCATGTGTCAGCATGTTTACTGTTGTGTGCATGTGTGTTTCTACGTGCTCTAGTTTATTCATCAGTTGGCGTGCATCTCGGAAAATGTAATTAGTCTGAGACAATTTAATAAACTCGTGAAATGTTATAGTAATCAGTTTTTAAAATTGTACTTGTTCAAGGGAATATGTTTAATTATAATTTTAAATACAAATAAAGTTGGGAGATGACAACAGCAGCAGCCGCTGCACCAATAATATTCAAGATAATAGTACCACGAATGACAAAAATAATAAAATAGCCAAATATAGCCATGATGATCATGATCATGATTACTACTACTACTACTACTAATACTACTACGACGACGACGACGACGACAACGAAGATGACGAAGATGATGATGATGATGGTAGTAATGATCATGATTTCTAATTATATAAAAAAAAAATCAGCTGCAGCAGCAACAATAGCAACAACAATATTTTGTTTATAGGCTGCATGCGCGGTATATAAAATGCTAAACGTGTCATGCAAAATCTGTTATACTCGTTGAAAGGTGTCTCCATATTAAACCCATGCTACGCTTTATCCCTTGTCTATCTATCTATCTATCTATCTATCTATCTATCTATCTATCTTTCTGTATGTCTGTCTGTCTGTCTCTCTCTCTCTCACTCGCAGTGTATACATACAGGCACGCACAGACACGCACACACACACACACACACACACACACACACACACACACACACACACTCATAAATGTTAGTGCAGTTCACTATTTTGCCATTAAAAGTACGGACAGCAACTATAGAAAACCGTTAATGAAAAGGGATAAGATGTCGTGAAGGTAGTAAGCGGGTATCTTCTTCAGGAAACTGAATTCCTAGACATTTCTATGAGTGTATTTGAGTTTAAATGGTTATAAAATATCCATATGCTTTGGGGAGTGGCTTGTTATCTGTATGCAGGCTTGAGATGTTCTAATTGCAATTAGTCACTTTTGTGCATGAAATAATCGTTCTTATCTCCTTTTCAATCAGCACGATTGACTTTCAGGTCAATCTGCCACTGCATAAAGGATTTTCTGATTCGAACGACATTGAAGTTAAGGTTTCCTCTAAGGAAACATGAGTTCCTATTTACGAGTGATTTACAGGCATTTACTTATGTTTAATCTGCTCTCAGCCGTTCTGTGAGCCCTTCACTCCAACTATTCTTGGTGTTTTTGACAGCCTTCCATTTTTTCAGGATCATATTTTTCCCTTTAACCACAAAACATGGAGTGGCAATGTCATTCAAAAATTTTTCCTGAATCTGTGCAGGAGTTAGAGATCCAAATGTCAGAGCTACAATAGATGAGATGATCTTGTTTGCCTCTACTGTTGCCCTAGGAAACAGTCGGACTTTAACTGTTAATGCTATGAACAGAACAGCATAAGCGTCGATTTTCACATCGTATTCCTGTAATTATCGCTGCATCTGGCTAATCTTAGCCTTCTCTCTTTATTCATCTATCCTCTTCTGTCGGCCATTTCCTCCTAACATTTATCAATTGATTATTATGTCATGCACTGTGAGCCTGGTGGATTTCTTTCCTATCATCCTCTCCTATCATTTGTTAGAGATGGACCTCGAAATCAGCCGTGTGATTTTCAATTTTTCAATTGTCATCAGGACGATGAGTTCCATGCAGAACCTACTCGACCGTGAATAGTTTTACTCCATTTCAGCTCTCCTCATTAGCTCACACATTTCAAAATGAAGGGTATCCATAGCTTAACTTCAATTTTAACATTACCCTGACTTTGATCTTTACATTTCCTTTCCTCATGTACAGCGCTCCTGACCCTGATCAGTTGTATGGTGACCATTTCTGTATGTCTCCTAACCTGAACTCATCCTCAATATTAAAATGATGTTCTCGTTCTCATATTCTGCCACAACACATAGATATGCTACTTTTTAATTTGTTTACATTTTTATAACAAAATATTTGTGTCGAGAAATGCTGTTTATTTATATATACTATATACTTCCTCCATATTTTTTTCATTTTATTCAAGCTTGTTCCTATCGAGGTATTCTTGAACAGTCACAACGTCATCAAATTTTAACATTTTAAGTGTTTGGTATTATTTCGTTTATCAACAGTATTTCCGTTCAATGTAAGTTAATACTGTAAATGACTATGTAAAACATATTTTGCATGACATACTAATTTATAAATTCCCACGTGGTGTTTTGTTAATCTAATTTCGTGCTTGTAAATTCAGTTAGTTGTTTTTCGATGTAAGCTACATTTCTTTGATGTAGGCCCTTTTAGAAATGTGAACATAAATGCACTTTGTTCTAGAAATATTTCCAATCAAAGAAACTGATCAAAACTAATAAAAAGAATTTCAGTCTTATAAGAAAAAAAGCATTGGTTGCAAAGCTCGAGTTCTTAGTATAGCAGAGTGAGAAACGAATAAAAAGCTTTTCTTTCATGAAGTAATCCAAAAAGTAATTACTATATAAGGAGAGTAATGTATTAATCCACGGATAACAAATTGCACTATTTTCTTTTTAAGGTTGCGAGCTGACAGAATCGTCAGCAGTCCGAAATAAATGCCTAGCAGCTTTCTTTGGGCTTTATGTTTGAGTTGAATTCCGACCGATGTCGACTTTAACTTTCATACACTCGAGGTTGATAAAATAAGTTCTAGTCAAGCATTGGTGTCGCTGCAATCGGCTTGCCTTCCCTAACCAGTAAAAAAAAAAAAAGGAATCAATGAAGCAATTTCGCCTTTAGTAGAAATAATTGCTATGATTATTGAAAGGCGGTGAGATGACAGAAGGGTCAGCATGCTGGAAAATTCTTAGTGACATTTCTTCTAGGCCTATGTTCTGAGTTCAAATTCCAGCGAGACTGAACGTGTTTTCGACACTCTGTGATACTAGTTTTCCTTTCTAAAAATCTTTCTTTGCGTGCTTTTACTGTTCTACCTAGTTTATTACTTGATCAGAACCTTAAGGTATGGACACGCCAAACTTTAACAAGAGAGAAAATTTTCGAAGCAAAGAAAGCATTTTCTCCACCAGGCTTGTATTGTCGAAACATTGGCCCCATACTATATAACAGGCATTGTGATATGCTTCTAAAAATACTTTCCTATTCTTTCTTCAGCAGAACGTGGAAGCCTAAAGTCGCCTCCCGAGAGAAGCAGTTATGTTACTCTTCACTCTCTTTTTGACAAACACTGCAATCAAATACGCGTAGTCTCTCATGACTTACCTCACATAACCTTGCTACTTCTTCAACTCAATTCCTCGTTGAATCTGCCATGTTTAGCAACATTTACCAAAATGTGTCTCTCAGTGAGAAATCTGAAGTAACCAAATAAAAAAAACCCCAGCAAAGTTCAACTTATAGAACCGATTGTGGTACATGACATATGAAAGAAGTACAAAACCGACATGAAGAAGAATTAGGCAAGAAGTGACTACACAATCAATTCCATGTAGCCACAGCAGAAGTTGCTGGAAAAAATAGGTGGGATTGGATGATGAAAGGATCCCTAAAAAAAAGAGACCGAGAGCACTACACTGACAATGCAAGACCAAGCGCTGGTCACGAACTGGAGGGTCAACCATAGGAATGAGCACGTGTCTCCGCTGTTCCGCATCTGCAATGGAGTGGTGGTGATGATGATGATGATGATGATGATGATGATGATGATGATGATGATTTATAAGCTCCTTAGAATGATCAAAAAGAAATAAAAACACGATATTACAAGGACGGAGAGATAGGAAACATGAGAAAAGTTTTAGTTGTAAATAAAAATAAAATATGGTACAATAAATTTACCTGAAAGAAACATTCACCAAATAAGGTTACCTCCGAGAAGCGTACATGGAAATCTCCAAGAAACTACGGTCACACTGACCAAGAAGTCAAATATCCTCTCCCAGTTGTTCTCTTCTTGTCTACAGGCACATTCTTAGAGCAGGCCTGTACACCATTCTCATCCCTCTTTCAGCAGAGCAGGTACCATTCCTTTAAAGGTAACCCAATGTAAATGCGGTAACATTGCTTATTCTCTGTTAAGGCCAGGCTTTATAAAATGGAGGAAAGAGAGAATGAACATATGTTATACTCCAGAAAGTACAGGTGATCTGTTCTTCTGGCTTATCGTGTTTGTTTCCGCCAGAATATTTCTGTGTTCTCTTTTCATTATTCACATAGTCCATCGAAATGTTTTGCATTTTGTCTGTTACCATTTGCTGGCATGATGTAGTCATTTTTTGTAACGTTTGTGTGTTAATGCATTTGGTTCATTAATTCTTTATTTGTTTTTATGGACGAGTAGTGGATGATGTTTCTTTGTTTGGTTTTCGAGTAGTGTTCTAGATTTTGTGATGCTTTCTTGTTTGTGCATGTGTATGTTTGTTTGTTTGTTTGTGTGTGTGTGTGTGTGTGTGTGTGTGTGTGTGTGTGTGTGTCTGCTGACATATATGAATATTGTAAAAAAGATTTATGAAACGAAAGGTAGTATTTTTCAAAATGATAATAATATGTATAAAATTGTTTTTATGTGTCTGTTACTATTTATTGGTCGTGGTTGGCTCCATATTTAATTCTGGTTTATACTTGATAAATAGCCTTTCTTTATTGGGACTTTGTTGTTGTTTGAAGGGATCTGAGTACATGTAGAGGCGAAATATTTTGAAATTGGGTAAGACCATTCCTGCACACGTTGCAATGTGATTGCTGAAAGGAATCTTCCTTGTGCTATTGTCTCGGATATGTTGGCGATGGGTCGTCATTGTGTTGCATAACGATCCGCCCGTCTGTCCTATGTAATTATGTTGGCAACCATTGCATGTGATTACGTAGATCAGGTTCTCCGTGTTGCAGGTGAGATTGGCCTTGACTTTGAAGGTTTGGCTATCTTTGAATTTAAATTCTAGCCCATCAATTAGGTAACGGCAAGTGCCACAGTTTGTTCTCCCACATTTTGTGACCATTGCGTTGGGGTTTTTATTTTTTCTGAATTTTAGCTCCAGTGAGAATGAGTTTTAGTGTTTTGGGCTGCCTTTTGCTTTTGATGATTTGTTGTTTTTCTAAATTTTTTCTAATTTTTTTCATCTGCAAATAAGATGGGCATGTTTTTTGTGGATGTGATCAAATATTTCTGCGTTCCTGTGATTGAAGGTTGACACAAATAGTAAGACATTTTTCTTTCTTGTGTTTTTTGTTTTCCTATGTTCATTGATATCTATTTGTTTCGCTTTGATTATTCTGTTGCTGATTATTCCAAGAGGGAAGGTTCTTTGGTCCTTCATTTCCTCTAGTCTTTGTTCATGTTTGGATGGTTCTGGTGTTATGGTACAAATTCGTTTTCCCAAGTTGAAAGGAATGTTGATTTTGGTGTGTTTTGGGCGATATGATGTGAAAAGAAGGTACTGTTTGAACCATGTCTAACACCTTAAATTGCAACTCTTCTGCCGAGACAAATCGGTATAAGGGCGAATTTGTTACACATATGTATTACAGAATGCTTCCTGGTCTCGATCATAGTCGAAAATTTCACCTCAAACTTGTCGAACCTTCTTCCTCGAACGCATTAAATTTTTGGACTCAGGTTGGTGAAAAAAAAAATCTTCCCAATATAGTTTTGAAACGCTTGTTCCAATTTTCTGAACTTCAGTCCTATACACCTGTATATTATACTTTCTGTGTGTATCATTCTGATATCAGTTACGGTATGCTTAAAGACACACTCCTCCTGATAACAGTTAAGAAATTTTCGACACTTTTCAAATCCTACTGCGATAGAGAAATTATTTCTTGGACTCGACAAGCGATAGTAAATCCTTTAGCAGTTGATTTGCAAGCTACTGTCATGGCGACATTAATGGTGCTAGTGTTAATATTGAAGGCGGTGGTGTTAGCAATGGATGCTAGTATTGGTAGATATGCTGTTGCTGTCATCAGTCTTTTTTACTTTTATCGTTCTCATTTTAAGTGGTGTTATCGCTGTTGTTACAATTCTTTCTTTTACTTTTGTTACCGTCATCACTGAAGCCGCCGCTCTTTGTTGCATCACTGTTGGTACTGGTTTTGGTGGTAGAATGGTAGTGATGGTGTCACTGTTGTCGACCACTCATTCGGCTTTGTTGTCGTTGTTGTTCTTGTTGCTGGTTTTGTTATTGCCGTTACCGACGCGAGTAACCGTGGCGATGTCGGTGGTGAAAGAAACGGTGGTTGTACTTGATAAATTGAAGCTTATATTGATTTATTGTTTCCGTCTCATGTTATTCTTGGTGTTGTCGCTGCTGCTGTCGTATTTTTGCCGAAGTAGCTTTTACTGAAATTGCTGCATTCTTTCGCTACATGCTGGGAACTTCATAAGAGAAGGAAAATGAAGCTGTAGAACATTCTTTTTAGTGACAATATTGTTACTGTCAATCGTACCCTGCAACTACGACTCCTAAGAATGATTCTTCGGATGATGAGACTTACCACCTATTCCCAATATAACATTCTTGTTACATTAATTTAGTATGTAATAGCTTCTGAATTATAATGGTATTGAAGGTTTCTACTAAAATCCTTTTGTCGCTGATTGTTCTCGATCAGAAATTATCTGGGATTAAGGCGGGACAACTAATATAAAACAAGAAGTAACAAAGTAACACTGACAGAAAGTAATGCAGAAAAAAAATTATTCAACCTTGCACAAAATAGAGAATATATGAAACAAGCTACATAATATGGAAGAAGGAAAAAAGAAAATTAATCTGAAGAATAAGAGATAAGAAAGCAATTATATATAAATTATATATACATATATATGTGTATATATATATATATATATATATATATATATATATATATATATATATATATATATACATGTATGTATGTATGTTTCTATGTATGTATGCATCTATATATGTATGTATATTTACAAAAAAACTCAAGAATAAACGATTTACAGAAAATACAAGAATATCGCTGAGATTTTTGAAGACTAAAAATATTTTCACTTTCGTCTAGTAAACATATTTTTCGCGTTACGTTTCATTTTCTTTGTACTTTGTTTTATCTTTGAATTTTTTTTACATTTCCATTTCTTCTTGCTGTCTTTTTTATCCGCTTTATTATCATTTTAGATCAAGAACATTTCTAACTTGCTCACTCGAATATAGATTGTTTAGTAGCTTGTTTCTATGATGGCCCGTTTCCTTAATACCCAAAACTTAAGTTTGACACCAACATTCATTTTTTCTGTTTTTTTTTTTTTTTACATTCTTATTGTCTCTCTGCATATTTTCGTTGTATTTTTTTGTCTTGAATATAACTTCTTGTTTGCTAATGTATTATTTATTCTTTCTCATTCAACTTTGTACCGATCTCTCTCGCTCTCTCCCTTCGTCTTTCTCCCTTTCTCTCTTTCTCTCTTTCTTTCTTTTCCTTTCGGCTTCTCTGTTCATATTTCTGTGTTCCTGATCGCTCTGTCTCTTTCCACGCTTAAGGCGGCGAGCTGGGAGAAACATTAGCATGCCGGGCGAAATGCTCAACAGTATTTCGTCTGCCGTTACGTTCTGAGATCAAATTCCGCCGAGGTCGACTTTGCCTTTCATCCTTTCGGGGTCGATAAATTAAGTACCAGTTACGCACTGGGGTCGATGCAATCGACTTAATCCGTTCGTCTGTTCTTGTTTGTTCCCGCTATGTTTAGCCCCTTGTGGGCAATAACGAAATAGGTATTTCATCTGTCTTCACGTTTTGAGTTCAAATTTCGCCGAGGTCGACTTTACCCTTCATACTTTCGGGGTCGATAAATTAATTACCACTTGCGTACTGGAGTTAATCTAATCGGGTGGCCCCCTCCCCCAAAATTTCGGGCCTTGTGCCTAGAGCAGAAAATATTACTTCACCACGTTTCTTTAACGTAGTTAAACGGTTATATGTGTATGCTTACAATGTGTCTGGATGGTTGCATTAGTATGTGTGTGTCAGCAATACGTGTAAATATATTTGCATTACTGTGTGTTACTGCAAAATGTTTGAATATGTTATTCGACAACAATTTTAATTTTATTTGGGTTTCTGTTTTAACATGTCACCGTGTTTCGTCTCTATTCTTTAATTCCCTGTCTACCTCTTTGCCTAGCTATTTTCCTCGACATAT
>NC_068982.1:171226826-171228440 GCF_001194135.2 Octopus bimaculoides | reverse complement strand
ATATATATATATATATATATATATATATACACTGCTGTATTGCATTATTTATTAATTTTTTCTTTGGAAACTTTTTCGCTGTTCTCGCTGTTCTCGCTGTTCTCGGCCAAGCGTTCAGACGAGTAATACGGGAGAGAACTAATCAAATTTATGTTAATAAACGTAATTTGGAAGGTTCGAAATCAAGGTCCTAGATTATCCACATCTTGGTTGTACATTTATTTAATGTTCTACCTAGAGGTTAGATGAATTTTTTTTATGTTCGACGCCCGAAAACATCTTTGCCAGTATATATATGCAGTGAAACTTTACTACAGGGTGTTCACAAGGTCTGAGTACATGAAGTAATTAAAATCATAACAAACAATTAAATATAACAAATAATAATTTCTTAAAGTATGTGTTAATCCCCATGTACCCAGACTTTGTGGACACCCTGTATAGCGTCGTGTATTATCGTCTGCCATGTCCAGTAAATATTGGTGCATTGTTGTACCACTATCCTATATTTATGAATGTGTTCGTATTATGTTTTGGGCTCAAAAGCCTCATATTTTACAAGGTTCTATCAATACCTACAAAAATCAAAACAAAGCAAGGAATATGTAAGAGAAATGAGAATTAAGGAAGCCACTACGTGAGTAACTACCACTTATTTCTGTATCAACTATCCTAACCCATATAATCTCTGAACGCTTGAACTTCCGTTGAGCACCGTGTAATCTCAATTAGTCTAGTCCAACATGGAGACCACTTATCGTTATTCTTAAGTGGAACGTTTAAGAATTGCCATTTTAAACCATGAAACCACAGGCAGCATTGTTAGTCAACAAATGAAAAATGAAACTGTAGCTCTAATAAGAATAGAAAGATACTGGACGTTTCAGACGTAGGTCGTACATCAGAATATAAAGAAAAACAATTAGTGGAGTGAGTAGGAGGAATAGTCAGGAAAATAGATAGTGAGAAAGTGAGAGAAAGAATAAGAGACACGCAAAGAGAGAAAGAAGAAAACAAAAGAAGCGTTAGAAGATAGAAGGGAATGTGGTTTTACAGCGATATTCAAGAAGAGTGGAAACACAGGTGTGTACGCCCAAGAATACAAGTATATCCGAGTCTGTAGGTGGGCATACATTGGAAAGGGGTTTATGTAGTTTTTGATGATTTAGTGTATGTGCGTAGATGTGTGGAAGGCGTGTGTGTTTATGCAATCATTACACGTGAGTGAGGAAAGTGTAAGGACGTGGCTGTGGGAGTGGGCACAAGTATGATGATAAAAGTGAAGACAAGAGAGATACAGAGGGTGTGACAGGTGTGTGTATAAAGATATACCTGTAAGACGCCTTTAAACGGAAAGAAGTTTTGAATTAAAAATATGTATACAGTGATAAAAAAAGAAAACACGTACAATACTCAGATCTCTTTATCAAAAAATTTGAAAGTTAACCTCATTTTTGATATTATCAGTGTCATTAATCATAACAATACGTTTATTATAACTATAGTAAAACTTTTATCGTAATTTCTAATTTTTTGATAAAAAAAAATGAGTATTGTATGTGATTACTTTTTCATAACTGCACACCTATTTTTTCACCATCCTTATATATATAT
>NC_068982.1:171225261-171226660 GCF_001194135.2 Octopus bimaculoides | reverse complement strand
TATAAGAGACGGAAAATGGAATATTCGAGAAACTTTATTTCGCACAACGATCGTTTCGACCCATCCTGCATCGATCCCACACGGGAGGTATTCTGTACTTGTGGTGTATCTTCCTCCTCCGGTGCAGAAGCGTCTCATCGGGTGATTTTAGAAGGAGTGTCTCGTTAAATGATGCATGTATGTATATATACATGGTTTTGTATGTGAGTGAGTGAGTGAATGCGTGTGCGTGTGTGTGCGTACGTGTGTGTGTATGCGTTTGTGTGTAGTTGTATGTGCATACAGTAATTGGGCTGCCATCACTGTATAAATATTTTCCAGAGTTTCCGAAATTATACCTGCAGTCTTTGCATTAAAGCTTATATTAGCAATAAAATATTGTTTACTATCAGAGCCCGAAGAAGTAAAATTAAAATAAGGTAAGAAATGTAATCTGAAGAGATTGACGATGTACACTATCGCATGGAATTATTTGATTTGCGGTTTCACCTTTTCTATTCTTACACTCTCAAGCTTTCTTTTAATAACATTCTCATCCTCACGGTTACACATACTCTGTACTTGGGTATATGAAACAGAGCATGTGAAACTAGAGATAGGTACACAGAAAACATAAATACACGCACACACAGAAATTCACACAAACTTACGCACAAACCGGAATATAGAACATAATTTCCACTCGCATTTACATCAAACGGGAATTGAAAAGATAAATATTAAATAAAAACAAAAAATAAACAAACAGAAATACAATATTCGGAAATACTATCATTGTTATCCGTTTTCGTTCAGAATTTAAGTAAGAGAAAGAAAAATTAGAAGTAAGGTAATGGAAACAAAAACGATCGTCAAAAAACACCAATAGCTGCAGTTCAAATAAATACAAATTTAAACAAGGAAAATGCTTGAAATATTTTACCAAAAACGCACCTGTTCTGAAGAGAAAAGGGAGGAGCGAAGAGGGGTCAAGTTACTAAGATAGATATCGCAGATATATTACTAAATAAGGGATAATTTAATATAATATTTTGTTGTATCTGGGGAGAGTCATTCTGTTTAAATGCCTTATTAATTAACACACACACACCGGTTCAATTTCCACTCTGTTACTTATTTATTTATTTTTTGCTAAAAACAGAATGTCTCTCCTCCAGGCACCACAAAATATGCTTCAACACACGAATTCGTATAAAGAATCTTGCAAACCAAATACAAAAACGAAATTAATATAATATATTGGTAATATATTGTAAATGAAAGCCACAAGAATTTAACAATAGAAATGGGAAAACTTTCGCAATATATATAAAAACACATATGCAAAAACTCAACTACGGGAATAACTATCTCTGTATCTATCCTCTTATCAATCTCTCACTCTTCCTCTCTCACTATA
>NC_068982.1:171224096-171224948 GCF_001194135.2 Octopus bimaculoides | reverse complement strand
ATATATATATATATACACACACGCATATATATATATCTGTATGTATGTGTGCATATTTGTGATTGGCTTATAAATCTATGAATATATATATATATATATACATATATATATATATATGAAGAATTTAGATGTAAAATATATATGGGCATATTTTTGTTCGTATTGCTATGTTAACTAGCACGAGCACACACATTTATGTACGTAAGTAGCTATGTATATACGCATGTATATTTATCCTTTGCGTGTAAGCATCTATGTACTTACATATATACGTATGTATATGTGTATGCTTTTATAAACACTCATACACTCACGCACGTATGCTCCTACATATATAGCTATTTTCTTCTTAAGAGGAAACGAGATGAAACCGAAGTGAGAATTAAAATTAGAACTGCAACTTTTAGCATTATTGGAGGCTAAATATTTAATATGGCGAATCTCGAGGGAGATTTGGCGGAGAAAGTTAGAATGTGAGAGATACTGAGAAAGAAAGAAAGAAAGAAAGAAAGAGAGAGAGAGATGGAGGAGGGGACGGAGAGAGAAGTGCAGTGAATGTTCTTGTAAAAAAGAGAAGTCAATATCTCAAGAATGAGGTAAGAAATAGAAACTAAGGCAATATAATCAATGCAAAATAAAAAAAAACGAAAATAGTGTAAACAGAAATAAACTAGATGAAAACGTAGAAAAAACAAAAGCATGACAGAACAATCTCAAACTATGGAGATAGCAACGCATTTAGTCATTCTAACTACGTATCTCACATGGAAAGACACTCGCAGAACTCTCTCTCTTTTTCTCTCTCTCTCTCTCTCTCTCTCTCTCTCTCTCTCTCTCTCTCTCTCTCTCTCT
>NC_068982.1:171222770-171223734 GCF_001194135.2 Octopus bimaculoides | reverse complement strand
TTTAACGAAGAATACATGAGACATTTATATAATTACATTTATCTGTTTCTTTACTCAATTTCTGTCATTTAAAATGAAGTTTAAACTATATTTAGTCAAGAAAATTCATTTTGACCCAAATGCATTTATGTTTCGCATGTTTGAATCCCTCATTGGAAATTCTATTTATTCTATACGTATTCGTTTATTACATACTTTCATCAGGTATTTTCACTTCATAAATTGTTAAAACGAAATTTCAACGACCTACAAATTCTATTAAAAATTCTAATTTTAATGTTATTTCAAGGATACGAATTCAGCATTTTTCGATCTATAAACCAACCCTCTTTCTTCTTTCTCCCCCATCTTCTTCCTCATTCTTTCTCTTATTCTCCCAAGTATCTATCTTTCCATGTACCTACATGTACCGTGACTCCTAGATTTCAAAGACGCACACAGTTACAAACGGGCGCGTATATACAACACACAGGTGTGTGTGTGTGTGTGTGTCTTTGTGTCGTTAGCGTGTATAATGTATAAATGTGTGTTTGCGAGTGCCTAAATTTTGTAAATCATCGTTACACCGAGAGACACGCACGCACCAACATGCATCTTCACACAGAATAACTTGACAGGTACTTCGAAGTTTTGATTTGCCAACGTATCTATGTATGTCTATGTCAGCCTTTGTTTGTTTATATATGGAAATATACGTGTGTATGAGTGTGCATGCGTATATAACTGTCGGGAAAAATGTCAGTAGAATTTACAATCTAATCAGATACAAATTCTAGAAGTAATTACGTTAAGAAAGATCTTTATATAGTTAAATAACTCTAGTTAACAAAATGCGGAATGTCATTCGCTAATTTCGCTTAATCGCTCATATATACATATACATATATATATGTATATGTGTATATATGTGTGTATATATATATTTATATATATATATATATACATATACATAGATACATACATA
>NC_068982.1:171221875-171222670 GCF_001194135.2 Octopus bimaculoides | reverse complement strand
CCCCTCTGTGTTGAGCCCTGTGTGGCTAATAAAGAAACCTATCTTATCATGATATATTATGATATATTGAAATATGTTATAATATAAGTAGTTAAAACAATTAAAACTAAAAAGGCAAAATTCATAAATAAGGGTGCACATAGTACGTGCAATTGCTAGAAATGAGCGCTAAAATATATGACTCGAATAGCTACACAAAATCACCAACCTCATGAGATTTTCATCCACTGCGAGCAGCAAGCCACAACATCTTTCTTCTCTGAGATAAACTCACAGAATGAAGTAGTTTGATAAAACTCTATCACGTTATTTTGAGATTTAACCAGCATGGTCTTGTTTCTCGTCAGGGGTTTCCGCAATTCACGCCGGGTTAAAGAAATAGTTGGTTTCCCATTTGCTCATAAGAGAAAAAAAAACGCCGAACCGTTCAATCCTTATTTATGAATTTTGCTTTCTTAGTTTTAATTCCCATAGACACCTATATTGTAATATATTGAAAGACTATTATAATACTATTATAATAGCTGGGCCGCTGCAATCTAGAAGTTTTTTCATTCTCTCTCTCTGTTTATTTTCTCTTATTCCTTCCTGTTCAAAAGCGTAGGTTCGAAACGTAAAAGACTTTTTCATTTTCCTGAGCGTCAAACTAATTCACTTGCTTCTTGGTCATACACCTGTCTTCGTCTTTCGTTTCTCTATCACTTTCATATATATATATAGATATACATACATACATACACACACACACACACGCACACACACACACACACACACACACACACACACACACACACA
>NC_068982.1:171216520-171221863 GCF_001194135.2 Octopus bimaculoides | reverse complement strand
TATATATATACGGTTATAGATTAACTCACGCACTCACATATACACACTCGAACATACTCACGCATACACATTCGAATATAGAAACACACGTGTGTGCGCGTGTATAAATGCATGTACAAAGACGCAGTGAAATAATTACATTTACCTGTTTCTTCACTCAATTTTCGTAATTGAAACTGAAGTTAAAAATATATTTAGTCAAGTGAATTCACTTTGACCCAAATGCATTTACATTTCTGCGTGTGTGGATTACTGATTTAAATTTCTTATTTTTTTAAATTTTGCTTTTTTTTTAAAAATAAATATATTTTCTTCCATATGTTCGTGAAGTATTTTTACTTCGTAAATAGTTTAAACCACATTCCAACGACCTAGTAATGTTTTCTAAAATTTTAATTTCATTATTTCAAAGACACGATTTCAGCATTATTTCCGTATATTTCTACCTGCTGCTATGTTGTATTCTATCTATCTATCTATCTATCTATCTACCTATCTATCTATCTATCTATCTATCTATCTATCTATCTATCTATCTATCGATCTATCTATCTATCTCGAGTTTTCTCTTCTGAGTCGCTAAAATACTCTATCGCATACACATATATGTTTGTACATGCATATATAGATATGCATTTATTTATGTTCATGCGTGTGTACTTATAGGCATTTTATGAGTGCATCTGTGAGTGATCTTATTTACACGTGTGTGTACGAGTGTGTATGCGCGCGTGTGTGTGCATCTGTAAGTGATTGTAGTTACACGTGTGTGTACGAGTGTGTATGCGCGCGCGTGTGTGTGTGTGTACACATATAAATGTAAATGTGGGTGCGTGTATGCATATTGTCGTGTTGTGTTAAGGCTTACCCCAAGTCAACAGATCATTTCATAAGACTGCTTTTTTTGTTATTGCAGGTGGATGGCTGTGATGAGAACATTGAAAAGAGGGCAGCTAATTTGCATGTTCAATAAATCTAAGACGGTTTTAAGAATTTTAAACGTTGAAAAGAGATAGGTGTGCGCAAATAGTATTTTTACCTTATAAATAAATTTAGTTTGTGCTAAAATTTGCTAGCTCTTTATTTCTTTGGTCGGGGGCAGACATTTGATAATTTGAGAGAAATACAATTATTGAGCTTCTCCATTATCTTTTTAGTGAACTATTTCCATCACCAACATATTTCTTCCACTATACGGTATAGTACGTGGACGCTGAACGACTAGGTTATAGAGAAACAACGTGTTTTTCAATACTAAAATTATATGGTTCGCTGGTACAGGTAAACCGCCAATATATTTCTGACTATAATCTTCTCTCAATGCTAGATGTATTCTTGGTGTTCAAGAAGTTTTATACTTATATTAATGAAACGCCGACTAGGAATTATTTTTAAGCTACAAGGATATTTCCCGTTTCAATGAACTGATACTTCAAGGTAATAAATATTATGATACGTTTGAAAGAGTTTTAAATCAATGTTGCAGGGTCCAAAATGTATGAGGTTTCTTATACATATTTAAAGGATATGCATGTTACTTCAAAATTTAAATTGCATGACAGAATTCCTAACAGTAAAACTAAAATGTCGCAGATTATATGCCATCGACAAAATAATGTTTTCAGATATGTCCTACGTTTCGACAAAAATACCTGTCGCAGATATTAAAAGACATTTTGAATTTCTGATGTGAAGAGACAATAAATTGCATATATGAGTATCATTGCCTTGTTTAGTCACCACAATGTCTATCATGGCTCATAGGTATTGACCAAGAAAATTAGGAAACGTTGAAAATACGTTGGTGATAGAAGTGATGTGCTTCCTTTATGTCAGAATGTGTTTCCTTTACGCAGTAGACTCACCACTACGTAAAATACTGGTTCAACATTATTACTCAAAGAAATGCATGTTAATTTTACAAGGGAGCCGTTTACTACAACACAAATGTTAATGCGTTTCTGTGATAAGGCTTAGAGCTAGGTAGGCTCTACCATTTATTAACCGTGACTGCAAGCTGTGCATTGTCAATAGCAGGAAATAACTTAATTTTAATTGAAATATCTCAGTATAGCTCATCGCTGTAATGTCATAGTGCAGTGCTTACATGAAGATTAAGTACACGTATAGGCGGAAATTCTTTTTGCAATACCTGGATATAGTCAATCGGAACAATCATTTTCAAGTACAGAAACTAAATAAAATTCATTGACTCACTGAGAACTTCCACATGTTTGCTTTCCGCTTCCCTCATCAATGTGAAAGTAAATCTTTGTAAAGAAATGTTACTAATACGTCATTTCGGCACAAGGAGATTATTCATCTTCCATCTTTCTGTAAAGGACACTATCCTCAAGAAGATTTGACATTTATATAACTCATGTGCTAAAAACATTTGTCACCTTTTGGAAAAAATGAGATCAATCACCTTTTGCATAGAAAATCATAGCAGTAATGAAGCGGTGAAAATTAAAACAAACTCAACAAGTGGAATTACTACTGTATACACCATGGCAGCACAAGAGGCAGGGGTCAGATATTGCAGGCTGCAGAAATATCGGGAGAAATTTGTGAATCTCAGGATGTGATTTAACCATTATACACGGGTAACTTGAATGCGTTCACTCCGAAATTGCAATGTAGAGGCTGAAGAGCTTGGAGATGGCAAACAAGAGGGCGTGCTGTTTCGGACAACTCCTCATCAACAAAACAGTTCTTAACGTTGCCGAAACCTGCAAGGTTCTTAGAAAGCGTTTGATTCTGTTTCAAACTCAAGGATTATAGAGCTACTCCCCATTGCTAAGATTTTCTATATCAAGTGACATTAAGAGGCTGACAATATGGTCCACAGAGCTGTTGCTAAGAGCCGAGGCTTCTGTTAAATTCACTAAGAGAATTAGACTCGTAAGAATTATTTTAGTGTGGCAGTTCATCCGTAATGCATTTTGTCCTAATAGTGATCTCCTTTTCCGCCTTGTTAAGGAAATAGAGTACTGCATGATAGTAACTGTAGATGGAAGATTAAATTCACCAAAAATGTCTTTCGTTGATGACTTTAAACTATGTTGAGTAATACTCATGTCACCAAGAAGTAGTTGGAACATGTCACATTTTCACGAGACTTAGGAATGAAATTTGGACAGGGTAAGTGTTCACAGCTGGCAGTCAAATGAAGAAAGGCTGTCGACCAGGAAAGAATATGAATATCAATGGCCTGCGTATTTCCCCTATCACCAGTGGTGAATGTTACAAATTTTTTGGGATCGATGTGTATGCTGCATATGTTGGTGCTGTGAGTAAAGCTAAAGCAGAAAAAGAACATTTCAGCAAACTTTGGAAGATATGGAAGTCAGAGAAGTGTACATGCAATTAAACTATACTCCACAATACTTTTACAGTGTGGTAGTGATAGTATCAATGTTTAGGATATTAGACTGAACACTTGATGAAATTTGCGACTTGGCGATCTGGGCTAGCAGGAGACAAACGATGACAGGTAGCGTCCACATCAACAACAACAGTGACTGGATCTATGTTAAACGCAGGGCGGGTATATTTAGAGATAATAGATCAGTCAAAACGGCATTTGAGTGCCCCAATGTGTCACTTGAACAACACCTACTGAGAAGAAAAGCAAAGTCGTGTACATTATATGTATACTTAACAACGAAGTCAATAAAACCATGAGATATCTCAAGATGGCTGGACTAATCTATTTAAATAGAGACTTGAAAGAGAAATGTTAATGATAGCAGCAGAAAGTATGCATGAAAACATATCCCGCAAGTTGGAGCACGGTAGCAGTGATGCGTACATTATATTTCACCAAAAAGACTATGCTATTCGCATCCAGCAAACAAAATATAGCAACGAAATATCAACAAACGAGAGAAAAGTGCTTTTGAACCTGCACGTTGTAATAGAAAGTGCCGATTGTGCCATACTAGTGTAGAATATATCACTCATATCTTCAGTAGCTGTTCAAAAATATCGCTAAGATGATCTACTATGCATCACGCAGGAACGATAATCCTGACACCAGAACAGAAATTATCCACACCTATACATATAAAGAACACTTGCAGAACATTCTAATAAAAAACTGCAACTCGTCATAAACATAACAGGACAGATTTAGTTGAATGGGAGAGAGAGCAAACTTTATGCACCGTTATGGAGTTCTGTTACCCAGCAGATGTGAATATACCCTTCAAAAATTGGAGACGAGAAGATCTATAGATAATTGATGAAACCCCTACAGTTTCTTATATCCAGGTTATAGATTTTCATTTGTTCCTATTATCATAGATGCCTTGAGTTCCATAGCAACAGACCTACTTAGACATATGGAAATGCCTAAGTACCTCCCAAGAAAACACAGCAGATTAAAACACAGCAGATTAATTCATTTTCTCCAGATATAAGGGATCAGAGGAAAAGTGAATATTCACGAAACAGGAAAAAAATAATAATCCGGATATCTCAGTTTGAAGCTTCTGAGTGACAATTTATACGCGGTGACATAGACATAGACAACAATGAAATATACATTTGTGTGCTATCATGACGCGAACACCCGCGAGTGTAGGCTTACTCACACAGCTTATCCACACGCCCTCATATACACACGGCACACATGACACTCACGAACACAAGCATACATAAATCTACACAGGTACTGTCTTGACTTAAGGAAAAAAAAAACATACTACTGTGTTAGTAACCGGTTTGAATTCTGCAAAGAACACAATTTGAAAAATAATTTCAAAGAAGCCCACCGTATTTTCTAGCATAGAATTCGAATTTTTCAAATTAAAATTTGAAGGCAATAAAGGCAAGTCGACTCATACCCGGAAGACGACATTGCAGGACGAAAATTTCCTTGCGTATGGGACTGTGTAAGCGCATGTGAGAAATATGTTATTGTGGCACTATGAGAAGTTCTAAAATACTTTTATAATTATATTGCATGTGTGTATATGGATGTAGATATTTATGCTAAATTGATATTATTCTAATATTAATGTTTGTATTTCCTTAGTTATTTTGCATACATAACCTTGGATGTTTATTAGATTTCATTGTAGCCACACTTTCTTATAGCTAACATTCTGTTACTGCACCATAATGATATACAAAGAAATATTCCTCCTTTTTCCCTTCACTGTGAGTGTATATATGGACGTGGGTGTAAGTACACATACCTACATAGGAATGCACGCTCAAAAACACACACATATCTATCTATATATCTATATCTATCTATCTCTCCTCTCTCATTCTCTTTCTCTCTCTCTGTCTATGTTTCTCTCTCTCTCTCTCTCTCTCTCTCTCTCTCTCTCT
>NC_068982.1:171209721-171216476 GCF_001194135.2 Octopus bimaculoides | reverse complement strand
ATATATATATATATATATATATATATATATATATATATATATATATATATATACGTATTATGCAATAATGTATTTCTCATGTCAGCGAAAGATCTACAATATATAGAATACTAGAAAGAAATGCATATCTGTATATCCATGTTTTTCAAGAGGACTCTTTGCGTAATTGAATCAATGTGGCACCAATCGGAAACTGAAAACAAACGACTGTGTCGATTCGTTGAGTAACAACGATTTATGCTGTAGCACTCAGCAACTTTCGAATGAAACCTATAATTGAGAATTGAATTTTTTACAAAGGAACTATCGTCAATAAACTTTTGTTGTTTACTGTAAATTTTCGAAATCTCAGGCCTCTACTTCAAATCTATTATTAAACTCCTACTCAAAACCACTTTAGAATTTCTTATTACAATGAAATATATAATGTGCATCCAATGTTATATACTTTCTTGTAATTCTAATAAATATGTCAATAACACACCTGCACACAATCAGATGTTCATTAATGTATATGTGTATATGCTATCTTTCCTTTTGTCTTTCTACGTCTCATATTTTCTCTCTGTCTCTCTCTCTCTATTTCTGTCTCTCTCTTTCCCTCTTTCTTTCTTTATATCTTTCTTTCTTTATATCTGTCTTTCTTTCTTTCTTTCTCACTCTTTCGTTTCCTTTCTTTAATGCATCTCAACTTTTCATTAATTCTGATATCTTTATTTTATTTTCTTCCTCTAGCTATCTCAATTTCAATGTTTCTTTACTCTTCCCTCGTTTTTTATCTTTGGTTATTCCCATCTCGTCTCCCTTTCTTACAATCTCCCCTCTATGTCTGTTTATATTTTAAGGATTCCATACGAATATTTTTAGCAATGAAAGTCCACCAGCACCACCATCATTATGATTATCTTTTGGAGTACAGCTTCCTCCCGTAAGAATAAAACCACCGACAAAAATATTACTAGAACCACTGCAACAAGCAGTAATATAATAATGGTTAATAATATGATGCCTAGGCTACGTAAGCAAATTAGCAGAATTGTAAACGCATCGGGTCGAATAAAATGTGTATGCAATGTGTGTTCTGAGTTCAAATCACGTCCAGATTAACGATGCATTTAATCAATTCCAAAGTCGATAAGAGTAATGCTAACTTTCCTATCCCTTCTCTCTCACCATTTTATAGCACTGAAACTCAAAGGCCCACTTTTCTTTTTATTTTTTTTTACCCAATGCTATATTGTTTCGTGTTAGAATTACTATAACTTTATACAGATCTGCAACGTCTACGAACATTTTCACGTTAATGTTACAAATAGGAATTCCATTGGTCGAAAAACCGAAACCACATCATCGAGACTAAAGGAAAAAAAGCTAGCCAAATGTGCGGAATATTATTGACGATATATACAGGGTGTTCTGAAATTAAGGCAATCGAAGTTTGGGGCTTTAATAACTATCAATGAACGTGATACGATATGAAAATTATGCATCATTATAAAAGCTTCTTTCTGTTTCGGACTAAATAAATTCAGATTTATAAATTAGATAATGGCTATAAACCAAAATACAATCATAACCCTCCACAAAGGAAGCGAAAGTAATACAGCTATAGCAAAAAAGCTTTAAAATTAACCGAACTAGTATGGAATATTGCCAAGAAATTTCTAGAGACTAGTTCCACCGCTGATCAACTTGGATGCGGCCGAAATAGGAGCGCGCAGGTCTCTCAGCTTATCAAAGTATGAGGGAAAAGATACAGCGAAATCCTCGTCTTTCCGTCAGAAAACTGACTGCTACAACGCAAGTGCTGAACGAGGATCTCAGGACCCACCCCTAAAAGATAATCCGTCGTCATGAGCTCAAGCAAGTTTATAAGGTTATGAGACTGGAGAGAAGTCGTCTTATCCTGCCTCAGATTGCTGAAGGAACGCTGCTCAGCCTGGTGTTCACCGATGAAAAGAAATGTGACATCAAATTGACAGTAAACCACCAGAATGAGCGAATTTGATGTGTATCTGGCTCCGTCGAGAGTAGAGTCGGAAATCGATGTCAAAATCTAGTCAGTTTGGGTGGCTGAAAGGTCCCGCCTCGTTTTTGTGCCCTTGGGTGTTAGAATTAACACTGATCGATATACTAGCGAAATTCTGGAAGCTGAACTGCTTCCATTAACAAATGAACACCTTCTAGGCGCAACTTGGAGCCTTCAACAGGACTCGGCACCATCCCACAGCTTCAAACAGACATACCACTGGATTCAGAAAAGCATTTCATTGTTCATAGACGAGGATGTATGACGACCAAGAAATCCTGATCTCAAACCATTGGATTTTTCTGTTTGGTCAATTTTGGAGCTGACGCGTCGAACACTCCTCATGCTTTGCTCAACGCTGTAAAAGCAAAACTGCACCAGGAATAGGCTTCCATTCTACAAAAAGTGCTGCATGCTACGTGTGAAGTATTCGAACCTAGACTTAAGGCTATGATTCGAAACAGAGGTGGTGATATCGAATAAATGTGGTAGTGTCACGATTGTGTTTCCTTTACCATCGCATTGCAATGTTCGGACCCAAAATATAACAATATTTTACTTTAGCAAAATTGAAAAGAGTTGGTTGCCTTAAATTTGGGACACCCTATATAAAACATACATACACACACACACACACACACACACACACGCACGCACGCACACACGCACGCACGCACACACGCACGCACACACACACACACACATATAAATATACAGATAGAGAGAGGGAGTGCTAGAGAGAGAGTGTGTATGAGAGAGAGAGTGAGAAAAAGAGAGTGAGAGACAGTGAGATAGATAGATTGATAGAAAGTTAGATAGATAGATAGATAGATAGATAGATAGATAGATACATACATACATACATACATACATACATACATACAGTCAGGTAGGATCAATCTGGTACGCCCATGTGTATATATATGGTTCAAACTGTGCAGAAAAAAACAAAACACAAACAACGAAAGGCTGAGAGAAGTGAGGGAATAACAAACAAGGTATATTAGCTTGAAGCTCAAGGAAAATGGAAGAAGTCTTTGATGTTTCGAGTTTTGGTTCTTCTACAGAAAGGAATGAGCAGAGAAAACAGCTGTAGGGAGTGGGGATGGAAAGTAAAATGCATCTGGATTAACAGTTGCATTTATTGAACTAGAAGAAAGGATGTGTTTTGGAGAGAAAGGTAGCAATGGAGACAGCAGTGACCTGATTAAGTGTATGTGCCCAAACATCTTTCTGTATGTGAGGATAAAGTGTGCTTGTCAATAAATGATGGGTGAGCATCTTAGTGAGTGTGTGTGCGTGTGTGTTTGGGTAACACGCATTTGAGTTTGAAGATAATATGAGCATGTGTATGCGTATGTATGGGAGCGCGTATGTGTTTGTGTGAGTCCACTGTGTGCGAATAAGTACATGCGCGAATTTGGTGTGATGTGTGTGTCCCGGCCATGTATTTATGTGTAATGTATGCGTGTTTGTGGACGTATGTATATGCTTGTTTGAGGACGTGTGTTGTATATGTGTGCGAGGCTATCTGATGTGAGTGCAAACACCTGTGTGTAGCAGCTAATGTGTGTGTGTATGCTTTGTGAGAATAGCGTATGTGTGTGCGGGTGTGGTCCTGTGTCGTTTTAAGTCTGTGCGTAAGAAGCAGCCGGACAAATTCGCGTGCGCATGAGTGTGTGTGTGTGTGTGTGTGTGTGTGTGTGTGTGTGTGTGTGCAAGTGTGTGTGTGTGTGTGTGTGTGCGTGTGTGTGTGTGTGTACATAAAGTGTATTAATGACACTGTTCCGTGCGTATGTATATGTGTGTAAAGGCGTTTATATGTGTTTCTGTGAGGCTATCTGACGTATATAGGCAGTACGAAGATGTATGTGGGTCGACCTGGATGGAAGTGTCAGGTGGAATACAAGTGACAATGTAGGTAAGTGCTGGGAGGTACATATGAAGAAGGGAGCGAGAATCCTTATGTTGTTATGTGTGCGTGTGTGTGAGTGTATGTATAAGCTATAGGGGCATAATGGCGTGTGAAGTGTAGGTAATGAATATAACAATATAGAGAATGTTTGGGGGATTGTAGACGAGGAGGGGCAGTGGAATGTTGGAGTTGTTTAGTGTGTAGATGTGTGTGGAAGTGGGTTTTATATGAAGAGAGTTGAAGAACTGATACCACGAGGGACTGAAGAATGAAGAAATGACAAGATAAATCCCTGCTCCTGGCTTCTATCATTTTCCCTGAGTGTCAAACTAATACACCATGTTTGTTGTTCTCTCACCTATTCTTATCTTTTGATTTTTGTTTATTGTATAATTTTGGGTCACACACACACACACACACGCACACACACACACACACACACACACTCGTGCGCGCGTATGTATGTTATTATATACATACGTACACACAGATATATAGTCGACTCCAGAAGTGTGTACAACAAAACAACATGCTGTAAAGAATATCCTTTAGTACACTACTACTACTACTGCTACTACTACTACTACTACTACTACTACTACTACTACTACTACCACTGCTGCTGCTGCTGCTGCAGCTGAGGTTGCTACTACTACTACTACTACTACTACTACTACTACTACTACTACTACTACAACTATTACTACTACTACTACTACTACTACTACTACTACTACTACTACTACTACTACTACTATTACTACTACTACTACTAATAATAATAATAATAATGATGATAATACTGGTGCATATGCTGCTACTACCAGTACTACTACTATTACCACCACTAATAGTAATAATAGTAATAATAATAACAAAAATAATATAACAATAATAATATTTTCATTATTCACTACTGAGGGTTTATATAAAAGATTGGGGACGGCACAGGACAGCACAAAATAAAGATATTTGGATTTAATCGTGTTTAAATGGTAATGACAATAATAATTATAATAACGCACCAAAAGACGGAGTTTTCCAAAAGCTGCTCGTGGAAACCCCACAATAAACTCTATCGTTCTCACCTCTAGTGCAAGTGCCTTCTCCACTTCATCTACCCTCGATCTAGAGGCGCATACTTAGAATAGGCTCGTTCACTCGGACTATACGCGCAAAATTCACCCACGTTTTCCCCCTCTACTCTCACTTTCCCTTTCAAGGGAAACTTGAAAATGTTGAGAAAGGCTTGGCCAAAGAGGTAAGTGGCTGTCTTCAGTCCTTTCAACCTGGTCCACCACACAACCACGTTCGGTAAGGCCACCAGAGAAAAAAAACACTACCTGTCCTTCCCGACCGAAGGAAGGTGGCAGGGCGATCTTCACTATGGACTCAGCCAATAGCCGGATCCGTCATACCCGTGACAACAGGTGTTCGACATAAACGCAGAAGTCAGCAACGCTCAGGCACTGGACGAGAGCATTCAGAGCAGTTTCGTCGCTCAGCATGCACCTCCGGCAAACCCGGGTGACTGCCTGTAGACTTTATCTCGAATCGTCAATGCCCCTTGGTAGCACACACATATTCATCCACGCCGGCCGGAAAGTCCTCCGGAACAAACCTGCCTTCTCATTCTCATCGACTCCCTGAGTGTCCCCATGAACGTCGTTGATCTTGCCTGCCACTCACTGTATATAGAAGAACCGCAAAAGCCTGGCTGACAGCACTGTGAGTGCCTGATGACTCTCTAGGTACAAGGCTTGATCCAGGAATGCTGCTCAGACAAAGAGACGAGCTATGAAAAATCATGTCTGACAAACGGCGACCACACCTGCTCACCGTCTAGGAATAATGATGATGATGATAATAATAATAATAATAATAATAATAATAATAATAATAATAATAATGATGATGATGATGATGATGATGATGATGAAAAAGGGATTAAGTCGATTACATCGACCCAGTGCGTAACTGGAACTTATTTAATTGACCACGAAAGGGGTCAATAACTCCTACCACATATAACATTATTGTAAAATAGTAAGTTTCTGTATTTGTCAAACTGATAATATAAATATAGTAAAAATAACAATAATGCGGAAGAAAAATATGAGTGAAGAAGGAACGAAGGAAGTATGAAAGGAAAGAAAGAGAATAGAAAAAGGAAATTAAAAGCAAATTGAAAGGAAAACTGAATTGAAGTATGAAACGAACTAAAAGTAAAAGACAAACGATAAAAAGACGGAGGGAGGTGGGAAATACAAAAAGAGGGATAGAGAAGTAATGTATAGAAAATGTGTGTCTCTTCTGGAATGCATGAAAGTCACACGTATAGAGTTTAAAAATTAAGGACTGATGAATGACCTAACAGATATTTAGAAAATTATAAACATATATATACATATATGCGTAGGTAGGTAGCTGCAGGGATAGATAGATAGATAGATAGATAGATAGATAGATAGATAGATAGATAGATAGATAGATAGATAGATAGAGAAACGTGAGGCAATATATAGACGCATAGAGAAATTGCTGGGTAGATGTGTATATAGATTGACAGCTCGATGGATGAATGGATAGACCAACCTATAGAGAGTTGGTAGGAGAAAATTAAAGTGAATTAAAATAAATATACAAGGAATATCTATTCTTTAAAGAAACCTTTAAGTTTGCCAATGTTGGAAATTCATCAAAACGGCTATGATTTCCCAATAGTTTCAGACAAATTCTTATCAAGAAGTTTCAATATGAATTTTGACAATCTATTATTAAAATGTGATGACTAAATATGTATATATATAT
>NC_068982.1:171208650-171209444 GCF_001194135.2 Octopus bimaculoides | reverse complement strand
ATACAGATTATCATCATATCTGTATACGTAACCAAATAACCGGTCATCTTTCTTTTCCTGCACAGACGTTCAAAGGAGTGGACGTTTTTCTCCCCTCTGCTATCTTTTCTCGTTTCAAAAAAATATTTCTCACAGCGTTCACTATTTTTCGCTCGTTATGTTCTAACGATCCTCCATGTTTGTTTTAGCTCGGTTTCCTTGTATGTCTGCACTGTCATGTTTTTGTTCCCAACTTTGACCCTCCATAAATTCTAAATTTTATTTTAGAATTTGTGGGAGCAACTGTTAGTGAAGACTCATATTGTCGTTGAATGCTTGAAATGAGAAGTAGATAGATAGCTGACAACTGTTGAAGTTTCCTTTCTCGGTGTTTACTTGTCCTTTTCTCCACTTTTTTTCTCGTTGTTTATGTATTTAACCCGTTTGCTTGTGTATTTCATGTTGTTTGAAACGTTGGTGATGTCCTGTACCCATATATGCATGTATATATATATTCTTTTATTCTTTTACTTGTTTCAGTCATTTGACTGCGGCCATGCTGGAGCACCGCATTTAGTCGAGCAAATCGACCCCAGGACTTATTCTTTGTAAGCCTAGTACTTATTCTATCGGTCTCTTTTTGCCGAACCGCTAAGTGACGGGGACATAAACACACCAGCATTGTTTGTCAAGCAATGCTAGGGGGACAAACACAGACACAAACACACACACACATATATATACATATATGCGACGGTCTTCTTTCAGTTTCCGTCTACCAAATCCACTCACAAGGCTCTGGTCGGCCCGAGGCT
>NC_068982.1:171205628-171208426 GCF_001194135.2 Octopus bimaculoides | reverse complement strand
TATATATATATATATATATATATATATATGTGTGTGTGTGTGTGTGTGTGTGTGTGTGTGTATCAAAATATATGATAAGCACAAGATATATTTGGACCATTTATTCACTACCTACGTTTCGCCGTTGTGGTTACATCCTCTGGAATGAATTTACATAGCGCAATTGAATGTTGAGCTTTACAGTGGAAAACTTTATTATGGTATGTATTGATCAACATGTACATAATGCAATAAAGTATTCCTCTAAAGAACTATTGTGGATGCAATATGAAAACACTTTGCAAAGAATGCAAATAACAATAATGGTGAAAAGTGTTTAGAGAACAAATGGTATAAAGTTCATCTTGTTTTTATCATAGTGTTTTTCATATATCTGCTCTGTATACCGTAGCCGGTAATAATGTTATGTACAGTAGTAACCACACCACTAGGAAGACTGGATGATGATATTGTACGTGGAGCTATAAATTCATCAGTAAAAGTCGTATATCTAACTGAACACGCAGGAAACTATGTCTCTCCCTCTCCATCTCTTTCTCTCAATGTGTGTGTGTATATATATAAATATAAAGGGTAAAAATTATTAATACGTACGTGTGTATAACATTATACATGAGCGGAAGAAAATCTAAGTGGTCTTCCTACATGTTGAAAAGCGATGTCATATCTCCAAACCACGAAAAAACATTCTTATTTATGCACCCTGAATGTAGGCAGGCAGGACAATAATTTTATACACGTGTATATATTATACGGACATTGTTTTACACATGCTGGCCACTGGTATATATTCTTATTTTTAATAATGTTTACCCAGTATATTTATATTTATATATTTTAATTCTTGGTTCAGATAATTGACCGCTGAATTGTTATTCTCTGATGCTTTATTCTGGCTTGGCACGTTGCTTGAGGACACTTGAATTGAATTCACGATTTATTACGATAACACTCGATATGCACATGTCTCGTTTGTGATACGGTATATATTCGAGTTTTACAAATATATGTCCACCCCCACCCCCCAGTTTCTACTCAAGATCCACAGATGAGTGATGCATCTATTCATTTATTTATTTACTTATTTATTTAATCATTAATGGTGTAACTTCGGCGTATGGAAATATCTAGTCTCTTTAATGCAACGTGCATAAATAAGAATGTTTTTTCTGTGGTTTGGCGATTCGATGTCTCGTTTTAGCATGTAAGAAGGCCACTTAGTGTTCCTTCCCTTCATGTATAATTTTAATCACACATATATATTATTAAAAAATATGTATATATGTATGTATATATAGAGTTAGATGGATAGATAGATATATATTTCTGTATGCAAATGCATGTGTGTGTGCATGGGGGAATCTTGAATCAACAACCAAAGCGACAAGAGGATTCTTTCTATAGGAGATAATATGTGTAAAGCAGAGAAGCTAGCAACTGGCGAAGGCAGATTTCTGTAGCTAAAATATTAAAAGCTATAGCAGAAATGTGATGAACTGATGAGATCTAAAAAGTTCGAAACATGTCCGTTACCATAAATAGTTGATTTTAAATATCATGTTCAATTCTTAAGGGAATTGTCTTTATTTGACTCCGCAGCAAGAAATACAATTCAGTGACCTTGCTAAAGCAGGTTGATATTCGTTTTTAAATTTTAAAAAAACTTAAAATTGCGATGATAATTTTATTAACTTACCCTTATCCTTCTTCTATTAATAGATTAGAAAATATTGACGTAATATGCATTTCACATGGAAAAATCTCACCCGCGTCATTCTCTCTCAGAAACATGGTTAATAATTGGCGTCATAAATTGCCCTATAAAAATATACATACATACAAGTACACACACGCACATACATATATATACATAAAATATGTATACGCATATATATACATATGATTTTGTGTGTGTTTGTGTGTATACATATATATACACACACACACACACACACACACATATATATACACACACACACACACATACACACACACACACACACACACACACACACACACATATGTATATATATGGGCATCTATTAGTCTTAGAAAATGAGATGAATCAGTTTTGCTGAGTCTAAGATATCTGAAAATATCTTCTTTGAGGCCACCTGTTGACTTTAGAAACAATATCGGCTCATCTTTACATTGTCACTTAGATTACATATATATTAGAATTTCAATTTCACGTTGGAATTTTCTTTTTCTGTTTGTATGGTTAATCTTATCTAACCCACAATTTCATCTCGCTCACTCTCTCCTTTTTCTTTCCCTCCGTCACTTTCATTCTCTCTTCTTACCTATCCGTCCCTCACAATACCTATCTATCTATCTATCTATCTATCTATCTATCTATCTATCTATCTATCTATCTCTCTATCTATCTATCTATCTATCTATCTATCTATCTATCTATCTATCTATCTGTCTGTCTGTCTATCCATCTATCTGTCTATTTATCTATATGTACATACGCATATATGCATATATGCACATATTAATATATGGAAAGAGAGAGAATTTAGGTTCAATGTAATATTTGTCGGCAGATTTATACAGCACTTGATAGTTACTTCCTCATCATTGACTAAAAATCGAACAAAGGAATTGGAAAGAAAAAGAAAATATATCATAGTCAAACAGGATAGATACCAGAGTGCCCTACACTTCAAAGAGCACTATCATTTTATCACATATATATATATACGTGTGTGTTAGTGTATGTGATAAAATATCACATAGACATATACATGATAAATATATACATACATCTATCTATCTATCTATATATATAT
>NC_068982.1:171202055-171204764 GCF_001194135.2 Octopus bimaculoides | reverse complement strand
ATATATATATATATATATATATATACACATATACATATGTATATATATATGTATGTGTATGTATGTATGTGTGTGAGTGTGTATGTATGCGTGTTCATGCGTGTGTGCATGCACGTGCATATTTGCGTCTGGATGTATATACAAATGCATATTACTTTGTAGGTTCCTATATACATACACACTAAACAGGCGTATAAACTTGATGTATTTATGATATTGTATGCCAAGTATATTGAATCGAGGCGTATGTTAGTATATTGCGTGTGCTTACGTTTGTTTGTGTGCGTGTAGCTTGCGAAAACTACAGTTCTCACAATGGTTTTAAGTAGATATGCGAGTGAGGCTCCTCATTGATCGAGTGTATGAAAGAGATATAGTAGTTGTAGCTTAGTCTGTCTTAAATCGTCAAACGTTAAGGGATTCAGGAAGTAAGAAGCAAATACATGCTTTACTACATGACTATGTATGTAATTTCTTCGCAGACACTACAGTCATATTCATGGACAAGCGGGCATACTCAGTTACAGACACTTATATGTACACGCAAATATTTTTTTCGTTATCCTTTATTTTTTTTAATGTTTTCACTTGTTTCAGTCATTTGACTGCGGCTATGCTGGAGCACCACCTTTAGTTGAACAAACCGACCCCAAGACTTATTCCTCTTAAACCTAGTACTTATTCTATCGATCACTTTTATCGAACAGCTAAGTTAGTGGAACGTAAACACACTAACATCGGTTGTCAAGCGATGGCGCGGGACAAACACAGACACACACAAATACACACACATATAGCACACTCACACACACACACACACACACACAAAACACACACGCACACAAACACACCCATGCACACACATATATATCTCTATATATATATATATACGACGGGCTACTTTTAGTTTCCGTCTACCAAATCCTCTCGCAAGGCTTTGGTCGGGCCGAGCCTAGAGTAGAAGATACTTGCCCAAGGTGCCGCGCAATGGGTCTGAACCCGGATCCATGTGGCAGAGAAGAAGCCTTCTTGTCACCCACCCACACTATTTTGACATGCGTATGCGTTAAAACATAGTATGTTTTTTTTTCAGGAAGCATGCGTTTAAATGAAACAATATGTGCTCGTACCATACGCAGCTTGCCGATTCTGGATGTTCACGGTGCCAAATGAAAAATAAATCTTCACATAAAGTGAATAATCTAAACGATTCTGACATTTAGTTGTAGACTCTCTATATTTGTCTCTCTATGCCACTTACACATAAGTTTCTGGCTGTAACAGACACAGAGTAGACTAGAGAACATCATTGATGAAATGAAGGACGAAAGGAGATTCAAAAACCAACTGGCTGATTGATTAAATCGGTGATCAAGCAATTTATTTATTAAACGGTTAATTAGTTAACTAGTAGAGTATTAATAGTAAAAGTATCCGAAGATTATAATGCGTATGTTTTTTAATGGCGAAAATGAACATTCTGATATACTAGAGCGTTTGTTATAACAACATTTCACATGAAGATTCTCGCAAGACAAACACAGTTATGATATGTACGCGTTATTAATCCTTTATTTTGAATGTTAGTTGAGCAAAATCCTTTGTATTTACTGTTGCATCTACTGATATTCTTGTATTTAGTGTCATTACAAGATGTCTCAAGTTAAATATTTCCCGAAGTTGAATTTCTTCTCCCATCAATCAGGGTTCAAAAACGATAACAAACAGTAATATATTGGGTGACTATACTTCTATTACAATAGAATTTTGTGGTCTTGTAGTATTAAAGAAACTACAGTCCATCTTGTATAATTAAACGAATATATTAAATATTTTATCAAATACATCTAATAGCATTAACAACAAATTGAAATTTCTGGGGGATATTGAATCTAGATGATTTATAACTTTGGTATTACGATAATTATGTCAAAAGTGGGTAATCTGAATATCATACGACAAGCAAGTAATCTGAAAATATATCAAAATAACGAGCATAAATAAACAAGGAAACAGAGATATAACAACATTACTTTTCTTAAACAAAAAATCTGACTTTATTAAAGAAACAAAATATACAAAAAACATTTTACAGAACAAAAGTCTACATATTGTTTTTATTCTTTCCAACAATTGAGGAGATATGATTAGAAGAGACAACGACCAAAAAAAATTGAAGATTTAAAATATATGATTCATCAAGCCGAAAAATGAGATTTAGGTGGCTGTTCTTTGAAGTAGATGACATAAATAAGACAACCGGGTGTTTTGATACAGAATAATTTACGATTTTGTCTTACTGTTTTCTTTTTCTGTTTCCTAATATTATTTCAAACAGTCCTTTTTTTGTTGTTGTTAAGTTTTTTTCCTTCATTAATTCATTAGAAGACTGTAAAATGACTTGGTTTGTTGTCAGACGTATATCTTAATACGCTCACATACACGAGACACGTACACACAGACACGCATATACACATACGCTTACACACGCATACACACACACACACACACACACACACACACACACACACACACACACACATATATATATATATATATATATATATACATAAAATGAGATAGAGGAAGAGGGAGAGCTATACATATGTAAATGGATGTGTGTGTGCTTTCATCTCTCTTTCTATCTCTCCCTCACTCTTGCTCTCTCTATATAACATATAATACTTATAATATACATACATATATATA
>NC_068982.1:171190234-171201960 GCF_001194135.2 Octopus bimaculoides | reverse complement strand
ATTTGTAGATGTGCGCGTATTCGAGTGTGTGTGTGTGTTTGTGTGAGTTTGTGTGTGTGTGTGTGTGTGTGTGTGAGTGTGTGTGTGTGTGTGTGTGTGTGTGTGAGTTTGTGCTTGAGCTTGTGTTGCTTCCGCAGCTACTTTTTGAGAAAGGCTTTGTGCTCGTGTAAATGTATGTGTGCGTCCACATGTATCTGTCTATACTTGTGTGCGCGTATATAAACAAAAAATTACTAACCCTACGTTTGTTCATGCTATGTTTTATGTGTATCGTGGTATATTGTTTGATATATATGAGGTTTGATGCCTCAATTAATTGAAAGAATGAGATGAAGTGAGGCATGAAACTGACATGAAATGAATGGAAGACATCTGATTTGTGACAGGGACTACAATTCAAGGGTAGTGTGGCCATGTGATGAAATAGTATATGGTGGGAACCCCCTGACTGAGATTGCAATGTGTTCTGACTTTTATTTTGGCTTTAGTTTTTAGATGATAACAGAGTAAGAGAGAGGATAAGAACGTTTGAGTAAATAGAAGTACTGAATAAGCAGATATAATTCCAGGGAATTTATCCTGTCATTGCTACTATCATGTGTTTCTTGGCAAGTAATTTTATGCTAAAAACTAGCGTTTACATTGATTTAAGTGTAAGCATAAATTGTTAAATACAATCATCATACTGACATTCGATTTAAAAATTCTCGAAGTAGAAATAAACGTATACGACCAAGTAATTGACCGGTGTCCCTACTCTATTTAGCTGTTTGTTATGTCTTGAGAGAAGCGTGTAAGTCAAACTGTATAGGTCCTTAAGAATTCGAAAAGTCTTTTTAGATATGAATAATATCCTTTTTACTATAAACACAGTGCCTGAAATGTTGTGGGAGGGATTAATCAATTACATCGACCCCAGTGCTTGACTGATGCTTATTTCATCGATCCCGAAAGGAAGAAACACAAAGTCGACCTCGGTGGAATTTGAGCTCAGAACACAAAGACAGACGAAATTCGAACGATTTTGCAAGCTCACGCGATGCAAAGGTAGATAATATCAAAGGGATTTCAATGATTAGTATACTGTTGCTAATAAAGCCTTATATCCGAGATGAAGATTTTTCATTGATAAACTGACTGTTCTGACTATACGGATGCAGGTACTCAAGGGAGAGAACAACTCGTAACTAAATGCCGAATTTACACTGATAAATAAGCTAATAGTCTGTGGGTTTCTTATAGCATGGGTGCGTGGTAAGAGGTTTACTTCTCAACCACATGCTTTCAGGCAGGCCCTATCCCATTGCATGGCATCTTGGGATGTATCATCTACTACATTTTCGGGCCGACGAAGTTATTTTGAGTGGATTTGGAAGAGGAAACCTGGAAAAAAAACCCGACATATATATATATTGTATACGTGAGTGCATATATGTGTATATGTGTCTATGTGTTTGTTTGTGACCTACATCACTTGAAATCCGGTATTAGTTTGCTTACGTACTTGTAACCTAGCGGTTAGTCAAAATGGACTGATAGAAAAAGTAATAGACATAAAAAACCATAAATGCGGGTGATTGATTCCACTCTGGCACTTCAATGCGGTGACCCAACGTGACCGAAATCCAATAAATGACCTAAGTAAATGATAAAAGATAAAACTAATAATTTCTCATGTGGAGTTGGATTCAATTCATAAGTAGAATGCGATGAAATCGTGTCAGTAGTAGCTGGCAATGGAAATGGGTGTAACTCGTTCGTTGGAGTGTAATATAGGTTATGTTCACGTTAAACTCGTCTTCTGTATACTTCCTTTTTCATGAGAACATCGACATTTATTACGATCAAAAATCTTTGTCACCAGATCAATGATGCACTGTATATTTTTAAAGACAATCCATTCAACATCTGATAATTTGAGCTGTACAAGGAAACCGTGTGTCAATGCATTTTGGTATTTTTATTCAGCTGCATCCGAATATATTCAATGAAGTAGGTCTATCTAGTACAGCCAATAAAATTCTGATCGTTACAGAAACATTTGTGAGTAATATCGCTGCTATTTCTAGGTGTTCGAGTGACTGTATAAATGCTTCCTAATCAGGTGTCGTAGATGCATGACAATAGACATAGTAGTCCGAATATTGTTATCTCAATATATAAAATTATATGTGTATATATAAAATTAGTGCAACACAAAACGCTGCAAACTGGCCGAGTTGTTAGCACGCCGGTAAAATGCTTTGCAGCATTTCCTCCGACTTTATGTCCTGTGTTCAAATGCCACCGGGGTCGACTTTGCCGTTCATTCTTCCGAGGTTGATAAGAATAAATACTATTTGAACACGAGCCGATGTAATCGATTTACCCTTCCCTCGAAATTGCAGGCCTTGTGCTAAAATTTGAAACCATTACTAGTGCTACACACTACAGAAGGTATCTATAGATTTTAGCCAACACTCAGTGAAACGGGGTTACTTTCAACAGTTTTAGACTTCTTATTGCAATAATTTAAAAACCTTTTTTAAAATCTTAACTAAATTTGACTATATTAGCGGGACTAAATAGTTAAGCTGATATATGAAATAAAAATAAGTTGCAGTCAATATTTTGATTACTTTTTTTAATATAATTGTCGTTGTTTAAAGTAACCCCTGATTTGGGGTTACTTTGAACAGTAATGTTGTTTTTTGAACAGTAATGTTAAAAATTAATCTTATTACTTGATTCAAACTACAACAAAATAGAATATGGTTTGAAGAATTATACTTTGCAACAGAAAGAACTGATTCTGGTTATCAAGTCGTAATTTTAAAAAAATGAAAATTTGAGGTTACACCTCATTAATTCTAAGGGTGAATTATTGTTCATAATTAGGAAAAACATTTAAAAATCTTAAAAACCTAACTTATATTGGGCACTATTAGTTCTAACCGTAGTAGCAGCTTGCTTACTGCCGGAAGTAGTGATCGGGTTTACTTTCAACGGTGTTCAAAGTATTCCCGCTGGATTATCAAAGGGAAGGGGAACATATCTTATACAACTTTTTACAAAGATACCAAAGTTATAAAAACACTTCAATAGAAAATTATTTACAATAACATCATATTTTAAGAAAAGCATGTATATTTTATGCAAGAAGTGCTTTAGCTACTGACAAAAGTATACATATCTTGCAAAAATGTTTGTTTCACTGGCATTTGAAGAAGTAGAAAAATTCTTTCTTTGAGTGTATAATAAAAGTTATGTTTACAAATTTTTCCTTTATGTATTGAAATTGTACTATCAAAGAAATATAATTCTAAAGTTTAACAACACATTTAAAAAATTGTGTAAGAAACTTTAGTAAAAAGCAATAAGAGGAAACAAAATATTATATGTTGTTCAAAGTTACCCCAGTGTTCAAAGTAACTCCATTTCACGGTAACATTGGATTCAAGTGTTATATGGTTTTGTAATAAAAAAAACATAACTAAAGAAAATGTAGCTGATATTATATACATAAAGTAAAAGGTAACAATGAATATAGATTGCAATAGCTCACAACTGGTCATATTCGTCTTCAAACGGGAATGTTTCGGTTGCAACATTCAGTCGTTATCGCTGTCGCGCTGTCTTGGTTTCGATACCAGTTTTATAAATGGTTTCGATACCAGTTTTATAAATGGCTTCGATACCAGTTTTGATATTCCCTTTGGCAATATGATCGTACTGGAAGTACCTAGACTTACGTGATTTACCCAAAGAGACGGTGCACTACTCAGATCAAGATTCGACACAAAGACTTTATGGAAGAATGTCCGGTAGTTGTCTGAGCATTATGTAACGTGTCTTCTCTATGACATATACAATAGCCAAAATAGATAAAATTGATGGTGTTATTCACGTGCTGTAAAAAGCTCGTACTTAACGAAGGTATGTCATGCAATATCTTGCTGTAAAGATGTTAACCAATAGACACGTATCTAGAATAGTAGTAAGCTTTTAATGGAAATGATATGCAATTTTCGAAAATGACGACCAGTAGAAATATAAGTCACTGTTGGAAATATAATATAGGTCTTGTGGCGAATATCTTTAAATATATTATGACCAAGACTAATTATAAAAATACATGTATGTGTGTGTGTTTGTGTGCGCACGCGTGTGTTTGTGGGCGTGCATATGTATGTGTCTGTATAGGTGAGTATATGTTTATATATATATATATATATATATGTGTGTGTGTGTGTGTGTGTGTGTGTGTATGTATATGTATGTATATGTATGTATGTATGTATGTATATGTGTATGTATGTATGTATGTATGTATGTATGTATGTATGTATGTACATAAGAAGAAACCATAGTAGAGGAAGCAATAACGTTGCAGAAAACATTTACATTGATTCCCACTATCTTCATGGGATTCGGAAGAATGATGGTAGAAGTACATTAATAAAAGTATCGACTTACCACCACTATTCTATTGTCTTATTGCGTGTGTGTCGGGGGGACGGTATGTGTGTGTGCTTGTGTGTGTGTGTGCTTATGTGTATGTGCGTGTGTGTGTGTGTGTTCTTGTGTGTATGTGCGTGTGTGTGCTCGTGTGTGGTGTATAAATTATAAATAATCTGACATAGTAGCAGGTGTTTGTGAAAGGAAGATATTTTATCTCCTTATAAACAGCGAATGCAAGATATCGTTTCATTTGGATTTACTGACGAGGGAGGGTAAAGGACAGGAAAGAGTTTTAGTTTTTTTTTTTCTTTACATTCTTCACAATGGGTGGCATTTCATTCCCAATTGTTATAGATGATGGACCCCGCTGGCAGGGGATGAATAATCGTCTCGATAATAATTGCGAGAACAAAAAATAGCAGCGGAAACAACATCGGCAGTAAATGTAAACGACAGTATGTACGAACAACTGTAGCAAAATAACACATCTTAATAGCTCAACTTCTTTCCCATTCTTCCTTTCTGTGTGCATAGGTGCGTGTGTATACATATTCTATAAATATATGTGATTGTGTGTGCGTGTGTTTGTGTACATGTGTTTGCGTGTTTGTGTGTGTGTTTATGTATTTGTGTATGTGTGAGTATGTGTAGATATGCAAGGATATACATAATATATTGGGAACTGTCAGAAATCACTATTCCTGCTTTCGCACAGACGATATTTGACGATTAAGAAAGCTGGAAGTATATGGATATTTCATAACCATATAGTAATAATGCTTGCTTATCATAACGAAAGATGGCTGTTTAATATGGTATAATAGAATCTTACTGGGTAGCAAATTTATCTTTGATCGAAAAATTGAAAAGGAGCAACACTTAAAATAATAGAAATAATGATGTAGCAAGCGCAACAGATATATAAGTGAATATAAAACAATATAGGCATTTAATGCAAAAAATGTAAAGGGTGTTGAAATTTGTCTGTATGTAAAAAAAAAAATGATCAAAATTGCAAAGAAAGTAACTCGATGAGTTTAAAAATTGAATGTGTTAAGAGACGTATTATTCCTTTTTTTCTCAATATTCAAGCATATGGAATACATATATTTGTTGGATCAACAAGATGTGCGCTCATATTTTTGCAGATATATAATTTCATTATATGCTATGTTGAACGCTTCGGGAGAATCTTATCGGTTTCTTGAATATATGATAATGCTGATAAAAACAAGCTTTTCAATAATTTATGGCTAATACAATATAGGTTACTGATGCTCTGATGTTCTTTTTGCCGTTAGTACAAATTATTAGAAACTTTGAAAGACAACTACATTGAGGAAGAAATTGCTTAAAATAATGCAGTCACACGTAGAGTAAGTGACATTATTTATGTTACAGAGAATTATTTTTAATTATAATGTGAAATGGAATTTATGAAATTTTGCAAAGAAACCTGTCTTAAGGGAATTTACATGAACTATCTTATGTTGCGTTTGATTGATCGGAAAAGGAAAGAAATTCAATCAAAAGTCAGGCCATTTATGACTGTATGCTTAAACTGAAGGCTAGATTACACGATATTTCTTATCTTGAGGTATTAGAATGGACTTTGTATTGTATGTCTTCTGAATAAAGTTATGTACTCTATATTGTTGTTGATCGTTCCATCGCATCTAGGCGTAATTTTCAAAATTGTTACACCTTATCGACACAGCTAATGGATATTTTACGTTGTATTATAAGGGAATTTCAAGCTTTACGAAGTTCGGTATAACAGTTGCACAAACGTTTTCGATATCATTTAAGTGTTTTCCAGCGAGGAATTTCATGCAGACTTGTATGGTTTTACTTGGTAAAGATGAAACCAAAATTTATCCTTCATTAAAATCACTAAACCACACAGACAAGTCCCATCACCAATATGTTCATAGTCATTCGTTGTCATTTACTGCAACGAACGACCCAATGCTTTTAATTAATATTACGTTTAACTATTCTTTTATTATTGTTATAGCATCTTTTGTATAATGTGTGTAACACATCATTTTCCTTTTCTTATGTTTTTGTGATTCTACTTAATGCTTTACATTAGACATTAGATATTTATGCGCCATATTGAATAATAAATACTTACTTCTACCGTATATTGAAGAAAAACAGAATACTCAGTACTAAGTTGAATTACAGTCAACAATCAGATGCAATTTTGATTATGATTGAAAGGAGGTAAATAGGCGGTTCTACTGGAGGGAATTTTATTATCTTGAAAAAATGAAACAAATAGGAAGTCTACCTCATAAAACATATATGCAGAATAATTATCATAGTATAAGTGGCAATTTAGCAAGAACAAAATTCTACGCGTTATTTGTTCTGACTTTCTACGATCTAAGTTATGATCCTGCGGCGGTCATCTTTGGCTTTCACCATTTCACGGTCGTTACCAAGCCAGAATGTGGAGAGTAGAAGAGTTAAAAATATCTTGTGAGATATCTTGCGGTAGATGTTCCAGTTTTCTGCATTGTCATTGAAACGCATGCGATGCATTGTTACAAACTTATCACAGCCAAGTTGGCGGTACCGAGAGGAGAAATGTGCACACATGGGCAACTGCAAACCTTCATTAATTAAAAATTTATGTATAAAGATCTGTGCATGCGTAGGCAGATTCATGGGCAACCTGCACTGGTGAAAGTTCTTTATAAACGTCTTATGCTACATAAAATACTATATAAAACGTAAGTTATTCGACTTTTAATATCCCTAATATTATCCTGGATGCTCGAAAGATAATATCTATATTGCATTAAGTTGGCTGTGAACGTAAAATTCAATAAATTAAGTCAGATCTATTCAATTAGTGGGAAGTAACCTAAAAGCATAGATCAGTCCTAATATGACGGTAACTTGGATGTTTCTAATAAGTAAACAAGAACCAAAAATGCCATTACAGTTACTTACAAAGACTGTCCTTATCAAGGACGGGAAATTTAGAGAAAATTTATTGACTGCAATATATATGTAACAACAATACTGTTCTAATTACTTCAATACAATATATTGCAAAAAAGAAACCGACATATATTCTTATGTTAATTCTATGTAATTCATTATTGAATTGCTGATTCAGGAGTTCAATTCGAGATATAGGTCAGATAATAATTATACGAAATATTGAAATGCAACGAAAATCAATTCAGAATAGAACAAGCAGAAAGTTATTCAGATCTGTTTTTAAGAAAAAGGAAATTAACAAGCAGAATATTTAGTCTACTATTATCCTTACTTAATCGATGATGTTTTAGAATATCAGAACTGGTTTTAGGTCAGAAATGTGTTGGAAGGTGGATATCATAATTTCTTCCTATAAAGATAACTAGTTGCGAATTATTCAGACATGTAGGTAAGTGTTTATCATAAAATATCCTGTTGGTTATTATTATTACTGTAGCGATAACCTTGTAGTTGATTCGTAGATTTATGTTAGAAATAGATTGTATGATGTCGTTAAGTGTTGAGAGATGGATATAATGTGTTTATCATAGAAATAAGTAACTATTTAAACATCATTCAAATTCTTAAGTAAGATAAGAAGGATGTTTGCAGAAATGTCTTCAGAGTAGTAGTAGTAGTAGTAGTAACAAAATAAAGGAAGATAAGCTAAACAAAATCATTTGCAACAATAACCAATATAAACTTCAAATTATCCACATTGTAGCAAAAGATCTACAGCAAAACAAAAACAATTGATCAGGGGATTGTAAATAGAAGATGCACCTCCGTCCACTCAAAATACATTTACAGCAAAATTTGTATAATAAAGTGTCGAGGAAAAAAAAACAAACGAAATGAGGCGTAAACGGAGATTTGTTACTCTTCTTAGATTTTAATGTTGTTTTGTGCGTGTAAGTGTGTGTGTGTGTGTGTGTGTGTGTGTGTGTGTGTGTGTGTGTGTGTGTGTACCGATAGATGTTTGTGTATATATGAATTAATCCTTGTTTGTGTATACAAGAATTAATCCTCGTTGTCTATTTCCTTTTTCTTTCGTACATATTATCGTAGTCTTTATATACATACATACATACATACATACATACATACATACATACATACATACATACATACATACATACATACAATAAAACCTCGCAATAAAGTAGAAGCCATAGCCACTCATAATGAAAATGAAAATTGGTGGAATGTACCAGACCTCAATAAACATGTACGCACAAGAGACTTGATGTAATGATTTGGGGTAAGAGAAACTATGCACAGTTGTGGAAATTAGCTGCCCTGCGGATGTTAACATAAAGCTGAAGATCAGTGAAAAAGAGAACGCCTATGCTGAACTATTGAGACATCTACAGTTACTCTAACCAGATTACAAGTGCAGGTTTATACCTGTAATTATTGGGGCCCTGAGATATGTAACACATTGCCTAAATACCAATCTTGAGAAATTAGGCTTCTCAGAACCAGAACGGAAAAAGCTAACTCGAAGACTACAGATCCCGTTTATTACTGGAACTGTAAAAATCTGTAAAACTTCCAGAAGTTTATCATTTAAATATATATAAGTATATCTAGATATGTGACTATATGCATGAGAATACATACATACATACATACATACATACATACATACATACATACATACATACATACATACATATATAATACACACATACTCTGTTGTTGATATTGAAATTCCAATGATGGAAATTTGGATCTAGGTTAGAAACTGTTGGCAAGACATCTTGAAATAAACTGAATAATGACATACATATATACATACATATATGTATGTCTGCATGTATATATGCGTGTATGTATTTATATATATGTATATATTATCAGTGTATTAACCAGAATATCTGGAGTTGTCATACACCACCGGTTATAATATCCTTCCTCGAACTGCTGCAGATTTCGTATGATGCCACCCTGCTGGCCAGGCGAGAAGGCCATAATTTGCGGTCAACAGGACACAAGACAGGCGCAATGTTACCTTTTCACAACTTAGTGAACTGGAGCAATATGAAGTGACGCATCTTGCCGAGAACACATTGCACCACCGGTCTGGGAACCACAACTCCTGAATACAACTTTTCATCCACTAGCCCACGTGCCCAGATATATTTAGATATATATATATATTTAATTATTATTTGCCAAGGACAGCAGCTGAATAAATCATCCGAGTTTTGTAACACAGGAGACAAAAAATGTAACTCAATTATATTCCAATATTAAAACATTACATCTAACATGAATAATTGGGAATGGAATGCAAAGCTGTAGGATACGGAATACTTCACTCTATATACTTTGTAATACGTATGCTAGAAGTTGAAACCTCATCAACTCCAGCACATTGAATAATATCTGCTGCTTGAAAACCCACGCTTATTATTCACCGTGTCAAGCAGTTATTACTTACTGACAAATATCTGTTGTATAATGCATAGTAAGTATAACTCAGAAGTACTCATAACTCTGCCAGATGATCTAAAAATTATACAACCAGACGTTGCTCCCAGCAACATTTCTCCTAATGAACTGAACTTTTTTCGCATTCATTCTCATTCTTCAGTGTATAAATTCACAACTGGTACTACTGAACAGATGTATTTTCTTATGAACAGGACAGTGATATATCTTTAGTTTGTGACTAATATATTCCCCTTCCAGAACTCACCACACAATATAATCATAAAGTGAAATTGTGTTACATCGTTGTTCTGAGCACACATATTAAGATACGTAAAGATTTCTCGAACACTTCCTATTGATATCTTCATTTTCATGAAAACCTAGCTCACAAATATTCTTGTCATGAATTTTTATTTGGATCTGCGATTGTATACGCAACACTCCCGTTAATTGTTTTGTAGCTAATCTTTTGCTTATTTTGTGAACATATATCAGCTTATGATGCTTACTGTTATAAACCATATCAGTTGTCATATCTCATTTTAATGTAGCACAGGTAAACTCTCATATCCTTCTTATAAATCCAAATGATACATAACTAGTTGTATACGCCTATAATGAACCGATTTCATCCCTCCCTCAGTGTTTCAAGACCTCTTAAAAGCACATTAGTGACCTAAATCTAGCATTGCACTACTATAAGATCATTGCTACTGTAACGATAATAACGATGATGTTTCTTTTTATTGGTATTATCCTTATTCAGAACTGAATAGCTCTGAACTAGTTATCGTTGTATTATGTACTCATTTTGTTCGTGTGCATATACTCCCCTCTGACATAAACCCAGAACTGGAAATCTATAACATCATTAACTCAGAAGGAAGATGGCAGACTGAATATTCTCATTGCAATTTCCTGCAGACGGATCTGAATAACATTCTGCTAGTTATATAGTTCTATAATGAATTGATTTTCTTCTCCATTTCAATACCTCTCATAATGTTACTCTTGACCTAAATTTCGAAGTGAACTCCTTGAATCAGCTTGAATCAATTGGATCAGTTCGGTAACGATTTACACTGATTTAATATCTAATGCGGTTTTCCTTCCCTACAGTGTAATTAACTTTTGACATCTACTAGTCAGCACATTTTCCTTGTAGCTAACAACATTTTCCTGAATTACACAAATACAAGATAAATTGAGTATTCATAACAGTGCCGCAGCAAATTTCTCTAAACAGATCTATTTTCTTTATGCCTAGTCTCATTATTACTGGCTAGTATTGACCTAATTGACTGATTCTAACGTACAACAGATTAATGCAATATTCATATGATCTTTGGATTCACTCGGGAAATGGTACTGACTTTCAGTATACGTAGATAGATTTAATTTACTAACAACTTATCGTAGCAGTACGTGATGATTATGGTGTAATTGATCAAATACGATAACATTCCTTCGTGGTTCTGTAGTTATTTTTCTCAATTTCATAACTGGCTATTTCAACTTAAAGCATTCGTGAATAGTTGTGTGTGCTACGAGACATCTTAGCGTTTAAGTATTACCTATAGTGTATATTCTCATTATATTCTTTCTTGACATTCCCAACATATGTGTCTGTGTGTTTCTCTGTGTCAATATCAATTTCTGTGTAAGTGCAAGAATGCAATTACTAAATATTATTATATTTTCGCTTAAAGGAAAAGAAGGCATAATGCTTTTTAAACGTCACAGTAATATCCTCACTCTATGTATGTATGTATGTATGTATGTATGTATGTATGTATATATGTATGTATGTATGTATGTATTATCTATGTAAGCATACATGTATGTATGTA
>NC_068982.1:171189828-171190224 GCF_001194135.2 Octopus bimaculoides | reverse complement strand
TATGTATGTATGTATATATATACATACATATATGACAATGGTCGTATCCATCTTGAGCGTACAGCTCCAGCAGGCTGCAGAGCTTAACCAAGTTTCCATGTTTCTTAACAGAGGGTGAGAAAAATACTACCCTCTGAACAGACGCTAGTTAATCGCAGAGTTTCCTCACCAGCTGGTATTCATTAGACTAAGGATAATCAGGGATTTAGGTGATCTTAATGAGCTTAAATTCCTTTCAAACATATCGTGTTCTATATTTCACAAGGCCATGTCACGCTTCTTATACTAAGTGTATCGTGTTTAAACATTGTAAACAATTGAACACACTCGTGCGCATACACATATGCATGAGCACACGCAAAAGTACACACACATATGTACTTATGTATATATATA
>NC_068982.1:171186788-171188891 GCF_001194135.2 Octopus bimaculoides | reverse complement strand
AGGCACCAGAATCAAGTATAGTGTTTTCAATACAATTCCAAAATATGGTGATTAAAATCAAAATAAGCAACAAGGATACAGTTAATGTAGTACGATCGTTTCAAGCGACTCCATTTATTTAAGCAATGTGAACATTACATCAAATGTAAAATGCAGAGCAATCCTCAGCTGCACAAAGATATAGAAATTTACTGAAATTTCATTTCAACAGGACATGTTTTTGTAACTACATTTAAACTCCCCAAGTAGAAAGGAAGAATACAAACAGCATTTTGACTTAGCCAGACCATACAGGCTAGCCTGTACAAACTTTTATTAAGAACGCATTGCTAAGTCAAAGTAATAATAATGGTGATGAAGATGATGATAATAATAATCGCTAAGAAGTGACAGCTACGAGAGACCAGAGAATTGAGGTGGCTAAGATCGGCAGCTACGAGAGTAGAAGATAAAGGTTATCCCCATTGTCATCGGAGCATTGGGTTCAATACCACCCAATCTGGAAAAAAAACCCCCATCTGAAAACCTATATCTAGATGTGTTGCAAATGTAGATGTATTGCAATCTATATGTGCTGCACAATCTAGATATGTTGCAAAATTCGGCATCACTTGGAAATATCTGCATATTGTGTAAAGTACTGTCTGTCTGAGGTCCTTGTGACTTGACAATCACTACGAAGTCCCGGAAGACGCAATATATTCAATCAACAACCTCACGATATTGTATACTCTGTGACGTCTATAATAATAATAATAATAATAATAATAATAATAATAATAATAATAATAATAATAATAATAATAATAATAATAATAATAATAATAATGATAATGATAAAGATAATGATAATAACAATAATAATAATGATGATAATAATAATAATAATGATGATAATAATAACAACAATAATAATGATAATAATAATAATAATAATAATAATAATAATAATAATAATAATAATAATAATAATAATAATAATAATAATAAGGACCTTGTATGTGGGACGGGCTATTCAGCTTCAAAAATATTCGAATTTGGCTCCATATACAATGCCATAAGACGTGTCTCGTGATATGAATTCACTGTGTCACATATATATGGCTGCGATGTATGTCTCTGCTATACTCTTACCAGACAGATAGTCATGATGGGTATGTGGAAGTTTGCATATTTCTACCTCAGTGTATCTTTGATAGCAAGCGCTGTTCTCATATGCAATAATAGTAAAAATACAGGTCCGATACCCAGCACAATTTGCACCACACACAACACGAAATACAAACAGTAATACAACAGAATACTCAAACCAAACTCCATAACAAAACATACTGATGCAATACAATACTCCCCAAGCGATAGAAGAAAACGCAGAAGCATGAACGTGTGGCTAGTGATGCAACAGAAACGTATTACCTGATGTCAAATAATAATAATTGTAATGATGATGGTGGTGAACATTACCTTACCTCAGTTTATGGGAGACAAGAAAGTATCCAAGAAATCAAAATACTCAAGGCACAAGGCCTGAAATTTTAGAGCAGGAAACTAGCCAATTATATCGACCTCTGTGTTTCACTCCTGCATCTTTTCATCGACCACGAAAGGATGAAAGGCAATGCCGACCTTGTCAGAATTTGAGCTCAGAACACGAAGACGGATGAATTACGCGAGTATTTTGCCCGTCGTGCAAACGCGAACTTCACCATTCCAACTGACAGAAAGATAGATGCAAATACGCCGGACATCAAACTGAAAGACTTCAAACAGAAATCATGCCTCCTCATTGATATGACTGTACCAATTGATATAAACGTATCTGTCAAGACCTACCAAAAACTGAGCAAATATAAAGATCTTGAAATAGAAATTAGCAAAATGTGGAATCTGAAGACGAAAACAATACCTATTGTCATAGGTGCCCTGGGAATGATAGCGAAATGGGCTGATTACTACCTAGCTCAGATACCAGGAAACCCCAAAATGGCTGAAGTTCAAAAGATAGTGCTCATGGGAACTGACCATATCCTACGTAAAATACTGTCTATGTGATCTCAAATTTTAAAACAAACACATAATTTTTTATGGTTTCTTACACATTCA
>NC_068982.1:171177543-171186370 GCF_001194135.2 Octopus bimaculoides | reverse complement strand
ATAATAATAATAATAATAATAATAATAATAATAATAATAATAATAATAATAATAATAATAATAATAATAATAATAATAATGATAATAATAATAATCATCATTATTATTATTATTATTATTATTATTATTATTATTATTATTATTATTATTATTATAGGTGGCTTGTGAATGGTTTTTAAACACCAAGGTGTATACATACGGAAAATGTACAGAATACAGAACTACTAGGCACTGCAAAGGGATTACGTAGTGTCTTTTGGAAAAACAGGAAATACAAAACCGTAACCAATCACTGCACACATCCAAACCCACAGCGTGTAGTTCGGTAAATCAGTGAATGCACGCAATAAACATCAGTCTCCTAACAAAATTATGATGATGGGGATGATTATGATGATGACGGTGGTGGTGGTGGTGGTGGTGTTGGGGATGTTGGGTATAGGTGGTGGTGATGATGATGATGATGATGATGATGATAAAACACTTTTCAAATAACGATAAAGACATCAAAGAACTACTTATATAATTGTTTATTTGAAATAAAGTTTCACTAAAATTTGAAATAAGCTCAATAAAAATACAAAAACAACAATAACATTACGAACGACAGCAAATCAGAAGAAAAGAAGCTATGAATATTTTATTGAATTCCTTTATATTTCTAAATAAAATTGTTGTAGTTTAATTTTTGCTAAGCTAAGATTCTATCCATTTATCGCTAGAATTTTAGTGCAAAATTGCTTGTTCTGCCTTTTCAATTTTTGGACGAATTTCTGAAGAATATTTTTTCTTTCGCTTTGAATTATCAGTGGAATTTTTATAGCTTTTTGTCTTCTTCATTTCCACCTTTCGGAAACATTCACTTAAATAGCAAATTGATGTTGAAAATATTTTTATATTTTAAATTTACCCACTTAACAAATATTCTCATCGTGTGAAATAATTTTCGTACGTCAGTAAATGTAACTAAATATAATAAGGAAATATATGCATATTTCTATGTCTGTATATCTTCAGTTCTTTCTGTTTATGTCGAATTCTCGTTTTTTTTTCTTTCTATACCGTTCTAGTGAAAGGTGAATTTTAGTGAATCTTTATCTTGAGTTTCACTTCGCGCTTCTTCGTACGACTGAAAAAAACCTGAGTTATCTTTATAACTTCGAATTTCATTAGGAAAGCTGTCCAACAGTCATGTCGTGCTTTTTACTTTTGGTTTTCCTTGTGCTGCTTTCATCAAAACGCTGAGACTTTGCCAAAGGAACTCCTTTTGCGTGATTTTTTGTTCGTTTCATACTCACTTTCCAGCTTTCTCTTCGGAATTGTTTCTGGTGAAATAGCGAGTTGGACAGAACTACTCTTTTATGTGTTTCCTGCTGCAGTGTCAGTTAATCTAACTCAGATAAATATCTGCTGTAATGTTTTTTGAAACCATTCACTTTCGGAGTACCGCCTCAGTTCTCTCAGCCTCTGCCAGTAACTCATCTGTTGTACCTAATCAATTTTGCGTGTGTGTGTGTGTGTGTGCGCGCGCGCGCGTGTGTGGTAGCATTGGATGGCCTAGTTTTTCGCTGTTAGCTTAAGGCTCATAATATATTTTACACATATTAATCAGGAATCATCACATTTCATGATTAATTTCATAAATCAGAAAAAGTCAACACCCTGTAGTATCTCTACTTACAATGTTCTCATTTTTACACCAATCCAATCATTTCTCTCTTCTATTTTCCCATACTAATATAATATTTTTTAATTTTTATGAATTTTTGCATCTCATTTTATTATGATATCTGGGACGAAGGTGGTGAGTTGACAGAATATGTTAGCACACCGGACAAAAAACTTAGCGGTATTTCGTCAGTCTTTCAGTTCTGTGTTCAAATTCCGCTGATGCCGACTTTGCCTTTCATTTTTCAGGCTCAATTAAATAAGTACCATTTGAACTCCAATGATGATATGATCAATTTTCCCCCTTTCCTGAACTTGGTGGCCTAATGCCAAAATTAAAAAAAAAGATTATCATATAAGAGATAGTTCTCTTAAACACATTTTTTCTGTGTCTAATCACCTTGTCGCCTCAAATGGTTCCTGACTCACACTCAGTCTATTCACGCGTTTCACACGGTTTAATCTTATCCCTCGCACTCTCCCTCCCAGAAAGCGCGGTTATGCTTGCGCTGACATCTACCTAGATGATACTGGCCTTCTGTAATGAAGTAACAATCATATACAGTCCAGATACCTCACTCGAAATTTTCACTGATTTCATGAACCGAGCAAACTATCTCTGATAGAGTCTCAACAAGTAAAAGATACGATCACCACACTTAAGAAGCAATCATTATTACACATATTTCTTCCTCCTAAAGGTGAAGAATACGCAACCAGAACCCTCATATCGCTTCAAATACCTGATAATATAATCAATAGATCACTTCTCATGATGCTCTGCATAGCATCACAATATCAGACCTTTCGTTTTGATTTTCGAAAATAATTCAAATCCCAACAGCCACTAACCTGTATAACGCTCAGATGATGCCCAGAGTGGGCATCTCACTTCTAGAACAACTCAAATACTTAGTATAAATTCAACCTACAAGACACTCCAACGTTTTCCCCACATGCGTACTCACCGTTCTCACTTTCTGTACCTGTCTGTCCCCTTCTTTCTTTCTCTCTGTATGTCTAAAATACCGGTGTTGCCGGGGTCCTTTGTTCTCATAGTTGACGGTTATTGTTTGACTTCCATTCAAGCAATTCTGACTCCTACCACCGTCTCTCCACTTACATAGTGCTCAACGCCTTAACCTCACACTAAATGTGTGATGTACTCACACTTTTTTTTTTCTTTTTGCAGTCGGCAAAATTGAATGTTATGGATCTCACCAGACTTCGGAAACCAGGGTCGACCATGGCAATGATTTCCTTCTGGCCAGCTAATGATTAAAAAGAAAAGTATATTCAGCAAATGTAACTATAACCAGGTTCATATTAGAACGGTATATTATCAAGTATTTAACGTGTATAAGATTGTAAAACAGTGATAAACTTTATAGTTGTTCTTGTTGTTTGAGACTCGGCTAAACTCGATCAATCAGAACTATAAAATATTTCAGCTTTCTTTTTCTTCTGATCTGAGATCCCGTCAGAGATGATCTTTCCTCTACAATTACTCTGAAGTAAATTCATAAGGAACTATGAAGTTTTTTTGTTTGAAACATACCAACGATCCTGTCACCAGCGCTACCGCTTTCTCTTTCTCTCTCTTTGTCTGATGTACACACACTTGCGGGTAGCCAAACATACATACACAAACAAACATTCAGAAGAAATTATATATAAAATAAAATAAAATCATACATTGCGTATTTCAACAACAAACATATCGAAGTAAAAGAACAAAAAAGATTATATTTTAAACAGCAGCTAAAACGATAACAGCAACAACAACCACAACAATTGCAACAACAACATCATCATCAACAACACCAACAACAACAACAACAACAACAACAACAACAACAACAACAACAACAGCAGCAGCAGCAACAACAGCAACAACAACTAAAACGGAGAACGATAAAAACATACAAATTAAAATATAAGTAGAAATTTGATAGCATCCCTCGCCACCAAAATGTCTGCGAGTTTAACCATAAATAACTTTCACATTACCAACCGAAACAAAAACTTTAAAAAATAAACCACAATAAAAATGATAATAAAACTTAACAACAATAACAGCAATAACGATAATACTACATAAAATAGCAACAACAAAAACACCAGCACAAACAAACAAACAAACAAACAAGCCAAAAGGCTTTCGGTTCTTATGGTTTTTGGTAAATTTCCAAATGTTTCTTCGTAAACAATTCGGTTCATATATTTTGCAAAGAACCGGACTTTCACCTTTTCTTTTGGTGCGGTACTAAATTTGGAATAGGAAGTGGGAATTTATCTCAGTCGCAGCGGAGAGGATAAACCAGGTTGTTGTTGTTTCTTTTGTTGTTGTTTCTTTTTGTTGTTGTCGTTGTACTGTTGTTTCTTTTATTATATCATTATTGATGGTGTAATTGTTTCGTAGTTAGTGTTGTTGTACCTATAATAATATCATTTGTGCGTTTGATCGTGTCACAGTATTTGTGATGGTGTGTGTGTCTGTGTTTGTGTGTGCCTCTCTGTATGAGGGCGTACCTGTGGGTATCTGTCTGTTTATAAATATGAGAAGTTCATGTACCTTCTTCCTTTTACTATGTATGCAAAGGTTGTAGTTTTTATTTCTCATCCTAATACAAGGCGGGAATCTGACAGAATAGTTAATGATAGACATAAGGCTCTGCGATATTTGTTCCAGTTCTTTACGTTCTGAGTACAAGTACTGCAGAGGTAACCTCATGAATTGTTCGGCATATACGCGAAATATCAAACTTCCTACTTCTCACCTATATACTCACATTTAATTTTCGATCAATTAAATTTGGTCAGTTCTCTACCTTATCGCATTTAAGATCACTTTTCATGAACGCTAATGATCTCCTTATTCATAGAGTTACAATTTAAGTTGACAAAAAAAAAGATATCCGTAACTCACCTATTTTAGTATGTCAGCTTGCACTTAGCTACATGTCTTCCATGTGGAATTTTCCCAAGTAAAATATGAGAGAAAATCATCTAATACCATTAGTCGCTTTTAACATAGTAATAAGACCACGAAATTGTTTAAGGGGTGTGTCAATTAAACTGACGTTAGGTTTTGGCTGGTACCAATTATATATTCGTGAAATACGAGACACCGAGACAGGCAAGGCATCGCGGGAGCCTCTACGCAATCACTTGATACACTAGAAATAGCAAATGTATCACCTTAGATAAATCTTACTGCCTTAGAGGAAGGTAGAAAGGATAGCGTGGTCCTATATAATCTATCTAGCCATATACTTGTTTGTGCGTATTAATCTACATAAATGAATGATTATGGTTTGAATGCCTGCAATCATACGGCTGTTCAATTATGGTTGACCTGGAACTAAACAAGTATAGTTTCTCATCAGCAAATTTTAGACAGACACGTAAGGTAAGGGACTAAAGCAGTCATGAGAATAGTGCACCCGCTGGACCGTCAGAATGACATGCCCAACGAAAATTTACCTTGAATATTCTAGTAGTGTGGCCCACCTAGTGACCAGCCGTATGTCATGCGGTTCCCTTCTCGAAAAGTTTGACTGAGCTATATCCTATAGTATTGTCCCATCGATTGCGATCTTGCTGTTAGAGAATTATTTCTGAAATAAGGAACGAAACCACGTATTTTCAATGAAAGTTTGTGTGTAGGGTATACTCCATTATGACTCGCATTCATTTTATGTAGCTCGAAAAAAAAAAAAAGACAAAGGCAAAGTCGTCATCTGTATGGTTTCAAGTCAAAATTCATAGAAACATAATCTTTCAACCAAAAATTTAGTCCGGTACTCCAAAAATTCTATCAACACTCATACTAATATTACTAACAATTTATTTAGTTTTTCCCACGAGCGCTTCTATCGTCAAATAATATGCAGAATATTAATGGATATTCCTGGGAGTTAAAGTCATTAGCAAGCTAATTATCGACCCATTTTTTTTGTACACTTTCCAAGTTAATTGTTTTTTCGTTATTCATTGTCTTTTGGAAAAGTGAGCGTTGCTCGATTTGGCTAGCATTGATCGACACAACGTCTTTGAATCGCGACAGCACACGGGAAATAAGCGGTTAGAACCAGTAGTAGTAGTAGTAGTAGTACTATGGGTGAGGCGGAGTGGCCACAGCGGCAATAATGCCGGCGGTGTTTTTGATGGGGACGATAACGATGATGATGATGGCGGGGTGGTAGTTATAATGATGTGAGAATAGAGAATAATTACTGTGTAAACCGTAATAAATGAAATAGGTCACAATGATTATCTTTGTTCTTGTCATTTAGTTCTAAGTCAACTGTAATTAATCCCTAATTTTTTGCTTATCTGATAGTAGAAAATGTTATTCAAGATGTCTTAATCTTTATAAGAAAGCTTAGCTGGGATTATGACTTGTTATTTCTAGCAGTTCGAACGACTATATAGACATACCCACTAAAAGTAGTTTGATAATGACGACACAGTAGATTGGCAATGATGACAGTTACTCTCATGATGATTCTGAAGGCTTATGTTAGTTACAGTTAACTATTTGTCAATATTTGGAAAGTCTGATGTAGTGCACCGTTATTTCATTATGGAAGACTTACTGTTACCCATGCTATAACTGTTCCTTCTCTATGCCAATGATGCTGCTCAATGGAAAAACAAGAGTCAATTCAGATTGTTATCAATGTTGCAACAGGTAGACTAAGAACACAAAGAGCCTGAAAGAATACCTTAAGACATACTGTCAAATGCTTCAGCACTACGACCAGTATACCACCCCAAACTTGTATCTTTGTTTTGTTTTTTGTTTTTGCTACAGAAGGATGAGAGTCAAAGTTGGTCACGGTGAGATTAAGCTCAAAATTCGAAAGATCTGGAACAGATACTGCGATTTAGTTAATCCGATGCTCTAACGATTGTGAAAATCTATTGCATTGATGACAATTATAAATGATTTAATGATTGAAAGTATTAATATTGGTTTCAAATTTTGGCACAATGTCATCAAATGTAGGGAAGGGTAAGTTGATTATATCGACCCCAGTGTTCGATCGGTACTTAAATTATCGCGTAAGATGAATTGCAAAGTCAACCTCAGCGGAATTTGAACTCAGTTGAGACAATTAATATAGATTCCAAATTATAGAGTTCAAATTAGGACATAAGGTGAACATTAATGGTTGTGGTGGGGAAGTTGACTGTTTATTAGCCCTCGCTCTTTCTTTTTATACAGTCCGTTTTCATTTTGCTCACTCGTAAAGTTGAAATTCTGTTGAATGCAGTTTCCTTCTTGTGTTTGCACACCTTTTATTTTCTCACGTCGAACTTCTGCTTCTTTTATCTCGTAGTTTAGTTCTCAACGGTCTGCCTCGCTTCACTCCCCTCCTTTAGCTTCTCTTCATTTTTAAGTAGATGCAGTAATGATAAAAGGATGATTCTGCATGGTTCGCTACTTTGACCGAGAATGCGATGATATCCTTCGGAATTTGCAAGGTTTCTATTCGAGGTGGGACACTATTGAACCAGCAGTCTTCTGAATCAGCAGATGTTGATATTTTCGTTGGTGTTTGTCGTAATCTGTCTGCCTTCCCAGTGCCTCGAGACAGAGAGCCTTTTGCTACGCCTACAACGAGTCAAAACTCTTTAAGGAGTCTGTGAAATTGAAGAGTGACAAAGACTAGGAAATCCAAACTTGTTAACAGGCGAAACTAAATAACAGCAATACTAATAAAATTTATTCTCTTCACAGTGAGAGTTACTTGATCAAAACGTGTTACAAAATGTATTCGGGAAGTTTGAATGTATACACATCATAATGCAAGGACGAGTTTGGGAATGGAGCCACAAAAAATATCCAACATTGAGACACACACACACAGATATACATAGCGCCATTGTTATATCACACTTAACGTATATACACAGTTGAAAGGCATAGTACTGAAAGAACATCCTTTTACAGATATGTGTTAAAATACAACATACATCGAAAAGAGTTGAAAATCGTCTCACCAGTGACTCACAAAACAGTCAGACGTATTTTAGCATTCTTGCCCCTTGCATGCACTCAGTTTTCTCATGACAACACCAACTTTTTCAATTTTGTTATATGAATAGAAATGAACCATACATTCATTGATATTGGCGAACTGAATAAAACTCGTTGTATGCAATTTAATCAACATTAAAATAGAATACACAACCAAAAATACCTGACTTGTATACACTATTGAAAATCATGATACTCTAGTGTTGTATTCTGTGCTCCATATATCGAAAGGTGCAAATTTTCCGTAGGAATGATACGGCAGTGTAACCCTCATTCACAAGGCATAATGGCAGATATACTATGAGATTGATGTTTCTGCGAGTAACTGCTAGGACGTTGTTTTCTTCGTTTCGATATAAATCGTCTTTGTAGCATAATATGTCTATAAAGACATTTCATCTCAAGCAAAAGCTCATCATCAAACCTTTCAATAGTAGGCATGCTTTAAATATAATACTTAACTCTCTATTTTATGGTTTCTGTCGGTGTGTCTTCTGCTGATGTGCACAATCATCTTTGACCATATATTTGTAGTTCTAGTTGTGACCATCATCCACATCTTACCAAGCTGTAGGACCTTTGATTTCTTGATGCTATACCGGTCAGTCTTAGTCTGATCTTAGTACAGAGAACAAAGTGATTTCTTCCGATATCATCGAATGTATGAATGATGGTATTGTAATTATAGTAGTTTCTGTGTTTTTTTTGTTGATGCCCTAGACTGATTAATAGCACGAGATGTTAGAATGTGGCACAAAATAGCTTGAGAAATTTGGTTACGTTCCTCTCGATTTTTATTTTAAATCCCATATAGTCTATTTTGTATTTTAATTTCCCGGGACCGATTTAATCTACAATATCCTAGAATACATTGTGCCAACAAGGGCATTGCCGACGACTAAAACACGTAAAAATAACATGAGTTGGCATAAAAATTGTAAATTTTATATACGGACAGTAAAAGAATTCAAGTAGACGAATTTTACTCATTTACCCCCTTAAAATTTGTATACTTGTGCTAAGATGAAAAAAGAAGAAAATCTCTCACAGCAACTCCATGTTACATAATATATATATACAAATATATATATATATATATATATATATATA
>NC_068982.1:171172317-171177341 GCF_001194135.2 Octopus bimaculoides | reverse complement strand
ATATACTTGAATTATAACTACTAGTTCATTGTTTGACTTATGTTCTCACGAGGATCGTTCAGGCAAAAACGTGTAATTAAAGCTGGTTAGTCGTCGTCGCTATTGTTGTTGCTAATGTTCTTGAACCCAAGTTCAGCTCTGAACGAATTTATGATCAAAGACGGTTCAGTTGCGATTATCTAATCATTTATTTTGAAGCAAAAGCTATGTAGAAACGTTTTATACAATGCATATTTCTCTCCCTCTCTCATTGTCTCACACTCTGTCTTTCTTTCTTCCTCTCTTTCTCTCTCTCTCTTTCTCTGTCTGTCTGTCTCTCTCTCTCTCTCTCTCTCTCTCTTTCAGTCTATGACGATGTATGATTTGAGTTTGCTGCTCTTTCTTGTATATCGAACGACCATAATGAAGAACGTCTTTCTGGTGTATCAGTTCTATTCATTAGCTGAATCGAGATTTGATTTCTGCATATTTGATCAACAGCGATAAGGTACTAGGTAAAATAACAAAACCTAAAATTGAATTTGGATCGCAATCTTTCATAGCAAGTAACATACCCATTATGTAACATTGTTGGATTTTCACATCCAGTTTATTCTTTGACTTTGCACGTTGTTCTTTTATTTGCTTGCATTGAAGAAATACGCAGTCTCTGCCGTAAAGACATATCTTTTTAAGACAAGAAAGAGACAAAAATATTAACATTGCAATCAAATGAATAAGCAAACGAAACAAATATAGCACAATAGTAACACTCTCTAACGTTGTCATAGCTATATGTAGTGATGATAAAACTACAATATCGCCCAGGGCAAGAATAGAAAATATAAGCCACACACTTTTACTCTATAAAATAATTCTTATTGAAAACAACTGTGGTAAGGTCGCTTGAATTAATGAATAAAGAAGGCAAAAACAAATATTTTTCTCTATGCTTTCAATTTGTATTATTAATATCTTTTTTATTTTCTTGTTTAAAGTATTTCGTATTAGTAACTCTAATGTCCATTTTCAATTTATCTATTTATTTTTCAAAACGTAAGAGATTAATGTATTTTAAATATATAACATGTGTTGCAAACATGTCGGCATGAGTAATACTCGACGGTACATAATTGTGTATCTAACTATCTCAATGCCCCTCTCTCTCTCTCTACCTTCTCTTTCTCTCTCTCTCTCTCTCTCATATAAGTATCTATATCTATCCATTTATACATAATTACATAAACAATACACGCACATGCACACAAATATAAAGAGAGAGATGGATTCGAGATAACCTATTTTAATGATAGCAGATTGAACCATGTAAAGATAGTCAAATAAATAGACTGGAAGATAAATAGAAAGATAGACACACAGACACAAAACCAAAAGCACATACATGGAGCTCTATCAAAGTTATGCAGAAGTCGGCTAACTTTTTATTATCTGACATAGGTGGTTCGGACTGCACATTTTGATACAGTAACTACTTGTCTGTTGTAACTCTTCTTGCTCTTCTTCGTTGTATACAAAGAATGGATTCCAACTAGAAGAAATGTGTCATTAATTGAGTTCTTGAGGAAGGAAGGGATGCAGGGAATCCGACATCCGCAGAAGGCTAGAGGTTGTTTATACAGAGATGACACCATCGAAAAAGTAATGCGCAGAGGTGGATGAAGAATTCTAACCGCGGAAAGGCCAGCATTTAACTAAAACAACACGGTGGATGATTATGAACTGCGACTAATGATAGGAATCCCACAGAAGAACAGATCTGATCAAACAGACGAGCCAGAACTCCAAAGCTTGCTGCATAAATGTATGTACTGTGATCACAATGCATTGTAGAAGATGATAGGAGACTTTGGACATCAGAAAGTGCAAGCAATGTGGGTTGCTTGGCAGTTGACACTCGATTTGAAGGAAGAATGAATGGACATCTGGTCTGATCTAGAGAAAGAGGTTGAAGCCAATAACGACAACTTTTTTCATGATATGGTAACACTTGATGAAACGTGGGTGGGCCAAAATGTTCAAGAGTCAGCAATCGGCATAGGAAGTCATTGTGACTGAGTTTAATATACTGACGACGTTATTCGCTTTGATTTTCTAGTACATGGCTACACCGTGACCAGCATATGGTACATTGAGGCGCTAAAAAATGTCACGGACGCTATTAGAAGGAAGAGAGTGAAAAAGTGTTAAAAATGGTTCACATTCATCATGATAATACATAATCGTACACACTTTTGGCAACAAATAAAGTAATCAGCTATTTAGGTTAGCTAGTAGTACTCAATCCACTGTAGAGCTGGAATATGGTAACGTCCGACGTCCATCTTCTCAGTCCTATAAAAAATAATGAAGTGAAAGTAGCAACAGTACACAATAAAATTTTTCAAAGCGAATTCATGAGATGGATTTAACGATGGCACAGAAGCATCGATTGTAATGAAGACTATTTTGACAAGTACCATTGTATACAGGAAGAGTCACTTTACCAAAATAGGCAACGCTCACCATGTAGATCCTGTATATGAAAATATGCATATACTTTTGTGTGTGCATGTGTATGTGCATATGTGTACATGTGTGAGTGTGTGTTTACAAATATATACACAAACGTACACCTCTAAATTTGTGACTAGCTAAAATTAGTACAAAAGATACACCGCTGTTTTGACCATACTGTAATCCCTTTAATGTTGGCTTGTGCCAATATTAGAAATTATATGTGTTTATGTACGAGTGGGTGAGACAGAATGAGGAAAAAGTAAAAAATGAACGAAAAATAGGATATGAATGAGTAAAGAGGAGAAAGATTTACAGACAGAGACAGGAAAAAAAAAGGAGAAAATTACACAGACATAGGCATTAATAACTAAACAACTGAACACCTTGAATTATTTACCGAGAATTTGAAAAGCATATGAATCTGGCTTCACACAAATAAGTCATTGATTCAAAAGCGACAAACATACTTTCCTATGCCGCCGCTATTGTTTCATTCATTGCTTCACCATATGCGAACATTACGCGGACGGATGAATCTTGTTTGATATACATAGAGGGAAGAAGAAAAAGGGCGATAGATAGATAGATAGATAGATAGATAGATAGATAGATAGATAGATAGAAGTAGAGAGAGAGAGAGAAAGAAAGGGTTAGAGAGAGAGGAAGTAGAGAAAGTGAGAGAGAGGAAAGAAAAGAGAAAAAGAAACAGAGGGAGGGTGAAAGTTAAACGTTTGCACTTTTTTATGCATGCCTGATTATCATCGCTTCACGGATTCATTGATTAACAGTGGAATTCATAAGGTATTTAGTAGTAGTAGTAGTAGTAGTAGTAGTAGTAGTAGTAGTAGTAGTAGTAGTAGTAGTAGTAGTAACAGCAGTGAAGGTGTTGGTAGTGGTAATGGGAATAATGATAATTATTACTTCTTACCTAATAGCGTATATTATTCAACTCCAAACGAATAATAAAATGCTCTATGAAAAAATTAATCATCAACATCATCATGAACTTCATGTAACTCACCATTAACGCCACCACCACTACCATGGATACCGTTGTCAGCATCATGAAAATAACGAATAAATTATCATAGAAAAAAAAGGGACATGTCTAGCTCGTTTCATGAAAGAGTTTCACTCACGTATATCGATAGTGCTTTGAACCAGCACACGCATACAATGTATGTGTGCATGTATATATGTATGCCTACATATATATATATATATATATACATCTGTCTCTCTGTCTCTCTCTCTCTCTCTCTCTCTCTCTCTCTATATATATATATATATACAGACATATAGGCGTGGTTGTGCGGTAAGACGTTTGCTTTCGAACCATACGGTACCGGATTCAGTCCCATTCTGTAGCAACTAGGGCGGGTGTTTTCTACTATTATTATTATCATTATTATTATTATTATCATCATCATCATCACCATCATTATTATTATTAATGTTATTATTATTATTTATTGTCTTGGCACAGGTTCAGCTGTCCACTAACAGTGAACTAAGTGAAGTATTTTTCGAGCACAAACCGGCGTATTCGAGCTATTCCAAGTAGTGCTATTTTCTGCAAGAGCTCCACCCTTATTGCAGCCCCTATTTGTTCCATGTACTTCTCACGATTTTTGCTCACTGTTCCCAGGGCCCCGACGATTATTGGTACTACTACCACCTTTTCATCGATCATAACTTCTTAACCTCCCAAGCTAACCTATCGACTTTTCTTTCTTCTTTATCGCAAACTTTGTTGTCAGCTGGGCATGCCATATCTATGATCAAGCATCGTTTGCTTTCTTTCTCAATTAAAACTATGTCTGACTTCCTATTCTCTATGTCATGGTGGTACTGAATCGAAAAATCCCTTAGGATCTTTGCATTATCATTTTCGATGATGCCTTCGGGTTTATGTTCGTACCACTTTTTTGCTGTGTCAAGTCCGTAATTGATGCAAAGTGTCTAATGGACAATCCTTGCTATATTGTCATGACGTCTCTTATATTCTTTCTGAGATAGTGGCGTACATTGACTGGTAATATGCCATACGGTTTCACCATTTTGTCCACAAATTCTGCACTTATCACTTTCTGATGTGTGGTCTATTCTATATTTGATGTAATTCGTACCTAGTACTTACTCTTGGGCAGCACAGATTAGAACCTCCGTTTCCGGTTTTAAATCACTTTTATTTATCCATAGCCATCTTTTTCTCTGTCGGTCTTATCTTCAGCATCCCTATGAAATTGTCCATGCCTTCTTTTCTTTGTCCACCTATTTTCAGTTTCATCCATTCTCAATTGCTTGTACGGTGTTTTATCTTCGCAATCTTCCATCGTACACAAGCCGGACCTTCTTATTTCCAATAATAGTGGTCTGTGGCATTTTTACATACCATGCTACGCTGTTTTATTATTATTATTATTATTATTATTATTATTATTATTATTATTATTATTATTATTATTATCATTATTATTATTATTATTATTATTATTATTATTATTGTTCAGTGGTTTTATTTTTAT
>NC_068982.1:171169639-171171742 GCF_001194135.2 Octopus bimaculoides | reverse complement strand
ATATTGGCTATGTAGTATGAAGCATTTAATTTACACTCCCACTTCCCTACAAGTTATGGCTTTTGTTCGTATGTTAGAAATCAACATTATGTATGTATATATATATATATATATATATAATTACTTATTTGTTTATTCATTTATTTATTTAGTGTATGAGAGATAGATACAGAGATAGAGAGAGAGAGATTGTTTAACGTAAATTAGCAGTACCTAATTGATCCGGACACGCTATAACAATACTTATTGACCAATGTTGTCCTTACCTTGTTGATGCTATTGTTCTTTTTTTACACTTGAATTTTATTTGTATAGCTTTACTTATTTGTTTTTCTTTTCGTTGTTCAATGTGCACAAAGCTTTACAATACATTAGCGTTATACGCTGAAGAATCGGTTCTTTTTGTCATAACATTTGAAAATATAATCCAATAGATTTATTATCCACAATGGACTTATTATTATTATTATTTTTTTTTGTATTTTTCTCTTCATAATCACTGTTATTTTCTTTACACACAAATATGTGGCGGATACGTATCAGAAATTAGGGTTAAATGAAACCAAGATATAATTTCGTGGTGTAATCGATCCAAGTCTCTCACATAGTTGTAGGAAATATTAAATTAAAGCCTTTGATTTAGGAATAATATTGTATTATGTTCTTCTGCTGGGTTTCACTTTTTGTTGTAAGTGGTAGCTCATCAAGCATTTATCAAAATAACTGTCTACTAGTACAAAATACACGAAATCTTACAAAAGTCAGACGAAATATTCATCTTGCTTACTGTTGGCTTCCTAAATGACATATGATAATTTGTCGTAGATTCAGTAGTTCCAGTTACTTAATATAGCTATTTCTTTAGAACGTTCAGAAAATGATAATTCCAAGAGACAAGTCCAATGATGAAAGGAACGGAAATATAATTTTCTGCTGGCTCGATAATTTAGAACGTTTTGACGGATTTCACTTGTACATAAATATAGTAAATCTTTCAGAACATTCATGAAACCATGGATCTAGTTTTCTACCGTTAAGAAGGGTATAGAAAAAGATATTTCGAAGGATGGTTAGCTAGTCTCTCGCAGGTAAGTTTTCAAATAGTTTAATGAGCTTGGATTCGCAGAATTTATGACTTAATATCTATAATATCTAAATCAAGATAACGTAATTCAGTTATGTTTAACTTTCCTGTTGATTAATCAAGCGTCTGCATACTGTAGTTACTTTTATATCTGTCACAAAATATTTACTGAAGAATACTGACTATTTGAGATTGTATTTCTATAACAAAGAGAAGTTAAATGAGAAAATATGATGTTCGTACTGATCAAGGGAGATGTAGTGATGTCAGCTAACTGAGTCAAACCAGAAGATAGGATCGATGTGTCCAGATAATTGTAAAGATAAATATTTTACTGTTAATGGAGTACTTAGACCCCAGTTTTAAAGTACAAATTTAGGAACTAACATTCTTTTGTCAAGAAAATCGTTTTGAAGAGAAATCGAATCCTTATATAAAATTGTAATGGTCGGAGTTAAATCAGGTTTTGATTTCGATTTGCTGGTATGATGTTGTAGCTTCTAGTTGTGAGCATGATGTTATCTTTGCGAGTTGCTAGTACTGATTCAGGTTTTATATTTTGCAGGCTATGGTGTTGCTTTATCATCTCAAAATTGAATCCTGTAAATTTTGGTTTCAGAATGATGAGAAACGAAATTTAATATTGTTCTAAAGTAATTGCATAAAAACTACCACTACTACTACTACTACTACTACTACTACTACTACTACTACTACTACTACTACTACTACTCTTATTATTATTCTTCTATTGATTTATTTGACTGGGCCATGCTGGAGCACTACCTTTAATCGAGCTAATAGACCCTAGGATTTACTCCTTGTAAGCCTAGTACTTATTCTATCATTTGTTTTTTCCGAACCGCTAAGTTACGGAGACGTAAACACACCAGCATTGGTTGTCAAGCGATGACGGTGAGACAAACACAGACACACAAACATATACATACATATATACATACGTACATACATACATACATAGCTATATGTATTATATATATATATATATATATATATAT
>NC_068982.1:171165512-171168222 GCF_001194135.2 Octopus bimaculoides | reverse complement strand
ATCCACTAACAAAGCTTTAATCGGCCCGAGGCTATAGTAGAGACACTTGCCCAAGGTGAGGGGAACGCAGTGGGAGGATGTGGTGGAGGTGGAGGAGGACAGGGAGTTACAGCGGCAGCAGCAGCAGCAGCAGTAGTAGCATCTGACGATATCATTAGAAGCGCTAAAAATGTCTTTGTTGTATTACTTTCAGCTTTTTACGACTTCTGCTCTATTTTCACCGAGGTCAACTTTGCTACGAAACCTTTTGGGGTCGACAGGATAAAGTACCATTGGCTAAAAATGCTGTGAATACAATTGCTCAAAATACCTGGGTTTGTGCCTAATCAGAAGTCAGTATCGATAACATAGAAGAAAATTAACGCTGTCCTTTTGGTACAGTCATATATATTCTATCGGGTTGACTTTGTCTGTCATAGTTTTAAGGTACGTGACATAAAGTACCTCTAATTTACTCCAAATAAATTAAAGAAAATATATGCATAAATACATACACACATATACATATATAGATATACTTCTTACCATACAGTCGTGACTGTGTTGTAAGATGTTTGCTTCACAATCACAAGGTTCCGGGTTCATTCCCACTTTGTGCAAGTGTCTTCAACAATAGCCTCGTACCGACAAAAGACGTGAATTTATTTGCTGAATAGAAACCGAAAGACACCCACTGTGTGTGTGTATGTGTGTGTGTGCACGTGTATATGTGTACTTATATGTGCACATATTTGCATGTGTGTGTCCGCGCGAGTGCGTGTGTGTGTATTCGTGTCTGCGTCTTTTCGATTGAGAACCAGTATTGGTGTTTTAAAGTCCTGAATTTAGCTAAAGATTGATAGAATAAGCTCTAGGTATAAAAAAAATATAAATATTGGGGTCGGTTCATTTGAATAAGCTTCTTGGAGGCGGTGCCACAGTCCAATGGGTGAAACAGCTAAAAGATATATTTATATATATATATATATATATATATATATACGTAGTATCAATATACACGTACACACATATAACTATGCCACATACTCATGCATATGTATATACATATATGCACAGCTATACGCACAGAGAAATAGAGAGAGAGAGACAGAGAGTCAGCGAGAGAGGGAGAGCCCGCGCGCGCGTGAAACATACATATTTGAACGCATATGTATGTATATAGTGTTCAATCAAACATATATATCATATTGTAATGGCTATTACTATGTCGGCAGAGAAATATGTAAATTACAAAAGCTTTTAATAAGCATTTGTTGTGAAGGGGGGTAGGGGTGTAAAAATCGATGCTAATAGGGTTCAAATGTCTCGGACATGTTTGTCCCGCATCGAACGTTGTTTCTATAACACAGGACATTATTAATTTTCTTTCTTCATTTCTTTATCTGTTGTAACAAGCGAATTTCTACGCTAAGGTGTTTATCAGCACATGCATTATTCATTCTAGCTTTCTGTCCTAGAACATTAATGTTGCATGCACTGATAATTACATTTCCTCATTTTCTACAATGTCAGCTAATGTTCTAAAATAGGGTGGGTAAGTGTCTTCACATATTTGGGTGGATTTGCACACGTCCTTTACCACATTTCCATTCATGTAATACCTCAATCGTTCCGTTTTCGTTTTTGCTTTCGTCATCGACCAACTGGATGACATCAAAGCAAGAGACGAAAAGAAAAAACAAAGTGGAAAAATTGAAAAAAAAAATGCAACAAACAAAAGAAAAGTGGGAGAAGAGAATCATAAATATTATGCAAATAATTATCTCGCCTTTTACCCAAAATAATATGAATCTGAATGCGTGTATATACATATACATATGTATGTATATATGCATACATAAATACATACACACACACACACACACACACACACACACACACACACACATATATATATATATATATATATACACATGCATAATTCAATAATTCACAGACATAGAAACACACAAGCATTATAAATACACGCATATACGTACACATACACGCGCAAGCACCCGCCCTTCTTACATATATAAGGATGCCTACGACTGTGTGTAATACTATTGTGAAGGGAGAGAAAATAATCAATTGCAGTACGCCTGATGCCTTTGTTCAATATTTTATTTGTTTTTGTTGGTGTGGTTGATATAGTTATTGTTGCTGTTCATAATGTTCTTCTTGATGGTTGTTATTGTCAGTATTGATGCTTCTTGCCTTTGCTTTTATTATTTTCATCATATTTGTTTTCGTATCTGCTTTTTTAATACACACATTCATACAGATATGTATATATACATGCATACATACATATATGTGTGTGTGTATGTAAATAGATAGATAGATAGATAGATAGATAGATAGATAGATAGATAGATAGATAGATTTCGTTTTTACTAATGTTCTATTTATTGCTGTTTTTGTTTATATAATTTCTTTGCTTCATCCAGTTATATTTTTTCAGATATAATTTTATAGAGGTTGATGGATCTAATGCTGCAGTTTCGATTGATGTTATTGTTGTTATCATTGTCAATGTTGTGGGTGTTGTTGTGAATCACTTTTCGCCTGTAGTTTTTTAAGTGCGATTATTGTGTAATAGTGGCCTGCTGCAGGAAAAGTGTAGAGAAACCCTAAAGAGAGAGGTACTTCATACAGCTTCACATAACGATTGAAATAGTTTCACTTTATCCGATACTCATTTTTGAGAGGATATATATATATATATATA
>NC_068982.1:171163950-171164645 GCF_001194135.2 Octopus bimaculoides | reverse complement strand
ATGTACACTATTTTATATTGACTTTTTATACATGCTAGGCCACTGGTAGTGAAATTTGTAAAAATGTGCTACCCTATATATATATATATATATATATATATATATACAAAGTGAGAGAGAGAGAAAGAGACAGAGAGAGAGAGAGTGAAAGAGAGGATGCAGCCTGAATTTTAGATAATTCTATATTAGCGCTTTCTTTCGTTAACCGAACGCTTTATGACAAAAATTAAAACGAAGCATGAATTATACAAAATTCTGAATGCCTCCTTTTTCTCACTATACGATATCTGTATACCACTGTAAACACACACACAGAGACGCTCTCTCTCTCTCTCTCTCTCTATCTCTCTCTCTCTCTCTCTCTCTCTCTCTCTTTATATAATGTCTTAAAAAAGAATATATAAAGCCAAGATAAACATACAGCTGACAACTTAGCTGGTCGAAACTTAGAAGTTAGTGCCAATACCAATACTATCTTTGTTATACATGCACATATACATTAACATACACACGCACACACACACACAACACACTCACATACATACGTATAAATATGTGTGTGTATGTGTGTGTAAGTGCGAGTGTCTGTTTATAAGTTAGAATAAGAACAGTACTGAACGAGTGAAAAACGAATATATAGGCTGTTTGCTTATTTGGCAAAAAAATGACCGTCCTGAAATTCAACAATATATATA
>NC_068982.1:171157897-171163825 GCF_001194135.2 Octopus bimaculoides | reverse complement strand
ATATATATATATATATATATATATATATATATATATATATATATATACACATGCATACATACATATATATACACTCATATAGATACATACATATATATATATATGTATACACAGACATATACATATATATGCACACATGTATATACATATTACCTCCTACATGCATATATGTATGTCTGTGTGTGTGTCTGAGTACCGCGCGAATTTGTGGCGATTATTTTCTATATGTTGTGTGTGTTTTTGATATGGCCTAATTTTAATGCAGTAACACACTATGTACAGTAAATAAAGGCTTTCATGAGATAGCTCATTGTTGTTGGTGTTGATGTTGGTGATGACGATGACGAAGATGATCATGATGACAAGCAGGACAATCATTACGACCATGATCATGATCCTGATCATGATGTTGACAGTATTCATGATGGCGATGATGTCAACGGTGCTTGTGGTAGTGGAGGTGGCATTTATTATGTCTTTGAAGACACCTTTGTTCCTGATGACGATGATGCTGGTTGTGATGTTGATAGCTACGATTGAGTCCGGTGTTCTAGGAGTTGCTGGTTCTAATGATGTGGGTGTTGCTGTTAGTTGTGGTGGTGTTGGTGGTCATGTTTACTGTCGTGTTTTCCGGAGACGATGGAAATAAAGTGGTCGCATTCGTGCACTGCTGGCGCTGGTAGCAGTGGTGATAATAAAGAACATTAGCGTGATAGAGTCGTTTCGTTGTTGTTATAAGGCGGGTTTCTGCTTTGAACTGTCGGTGACTGAGATGGATATGAACGACTGTGATGATGGCAGCTTTTTTTTTTTTTCTTTCTTTCGTACTACATATTACGAGAAAACTGATTACGTCTACAATGGTGCTAATAAAACAGTCTGTGCTCGTATTAGAACCAGTTATCTTGTAAACGTACGCTAGGTTTGCAGCATTGATAGAGCGTCTATTAAGATACATTATTTTGTCTACTGTTCAGATTTATCTGATAATTGAAATCGCACCGTTTTTCATTAATCCCTTCCATTTCTCCGGAGCCGATCGAAAAAGTGCCATTGAAGTACACTGACCATTTCAATTAACTGACACTTACCTAAAATTCCAGCTCCTGCGACTTTATTATTATTATCATTATTATTATTATTATTATTATTATTATTATTATTATCATCATCATCATCATCATCATCAGCATCATCATCATCATCAGCATTATTATTATTATTATTATTATTATTATTATTATTATTATTATTATTGTTATCATCATCATCATTATTATTATTATTAAAGCAGCGATCTGACTGAATCGTTAGCACGCCGGGCGAAATTCTGAGCGGTATTTCATCTGCCGCTACGTTCTGAGTTCAGGTCGACTTTGCTGTCATCCTCTCGAGGTTGATAAATTACATACTGGGGTAGAATTCCGTTATCTTTTGTTGTTCACGGAGATTGGAGTTACCAGGGAATTGCTTAATATACTTCTCAGCTCCCTTCTTTATGATTTCCAACGCACCAATTATTACTGGTATTATCGTAGGACTAAGCTTCCACATATTTGTGTTTTCGATTTACCGATCTTTATATTGAGAAAGCTCTTCGTATTCTTTTCTTGAGACATTTTGAGCTTGTGGAACAGACATTTCTATTAACAGACAAGTTCCTCTGTTGTAGACCTTGATCACAATGTCTGGTCGACTGGACTCAATTTTCTATCTGTTTCTATTGGAGAGTTCCAAAGGATAGTGACGACCTCACCATTTACTACATCCTCTGGATGGTGCCAGTACCATTAATCATGGGATTTAATTTTGTAGTATTTACAAGGATTCCAGTAGATGTACTTCACTAGTCTGTCATGTCTTATGAAGTACTCCTTTTCAGCGAGAACTTGACATCCAGAAACAAAGTGATCAATTACCTCTGTGAATTTTCCGCAAATTATGCATGTAGTGTGAGATCCATATTTAAGGACGTTTGCATGGTAGTTTCTAGTAGGTAAGATCTGCTCTTTCGCTGCATTAACAAAACCTTGTTTCCCCTTTCAGACCTGTCCCTTGTAGCGATTGGTGTGTTAGATTTTGATCAATATCTGGCTTGGACAGGCTCTCAGGGTATTTTCCAAACAGGAGTTTGGCTTTCCAGTTGTCTTCGATATTATTCATGCAAGCCTTCTTTGCTGTTTGTTTGATGGGTTTTTTTTTACATCAGTGATAGATTTGTCACAATTTGGATCACGTTGTTCCTTCTGATTGTTAATTTCTATATCAGGAGAGGTATTTGGGTGTCTTTGATCGTTCCTCTTGTTAACTTGTAGGCCAAGAGACTTTTAAATTTCTTACTACGCTTCACGACTGAAGCTTGCTTGGAATCTTCATACTTCAGTGCATTTCGTAAGAGCACACCATCTGTTGTATAAGATACGTTTCAAGGCCTATTATTGCTGATTTGAAGGATTGTTCGAGCTGTATCAGGCCTCTTCCACCCATTTTTCTTGGGAGATAAATCCTGTCTACATCTGATTTTGGACTTTGCATTTGCTACCTTGTAAAGACTTTACAGATCCTTCCATCCATATTCTGCATGTCAGTGAGACTCCACTTATTGATACCGAAGCTATATGTGGTTACTAGTATGGTCAAAGAATCAATCGTATTAATTTTGTTAACAGCATCTAATTGTGAATTTTGGACCATTCTTACCCTTCGATAGCATTCCTTGTGAATTTTCCTCTTTCATTTTAGAGTGCTGGATACCATCACCTTCATTGGTCCCCAGATATTTGTATACTTCGGCTTGGTCTAGGTTTCGTATAGCTGTGGTAGTAGCACGTTCTATGTTTTGTGCCTTTATGACCTTCCCTGCCTTGAAAGTAGCCTTTGCACATTAATCAAGTCCGAATCCCATACTTATATCAAAGCCGAATTCTTTGCGACACAGCGGGGACACTTGCTCATTCCTATTATTATTCCTTTGTAACACAATGTGTGTAAAAATGCACCGGAGTCTTTAGTCATCTGTCAAGTCACAACAAGGACCCCAGACAGATAATACTTTCTTTAAGATGTGCGCTGTGCCCAATAAAGCCGCTTTTTGCAAGACATCAATCTTGCATGGGATTTCCTGTTGTCTTAAAGAAGTCTTTAAGTTTCAATGGGATCGATCCCAGCGCTCCGATCATCACTGATATCACTTTTACATTACCTTCTCGCGTTCCATACAGTCTTGCGATTTCCACTTTCAGTTCGGAGTAATTCGTGATTTTTTCAACCTCTTTACTCACAACATTCATGTCATTTGGTATGGCTACATCAATGATCTGACAGTATTCGTCTCTCTTATTCAATATGACAATATCCGGCCGACGTTGTTCGATTACACGATCCGTCCGAGAATCATCCTCGCAGAGTAACATTACTTTTCCATCCTCATGCATAACTTTACTTGGTACATGCTTATACCAGTTCTCTGGTACGTCTGCCTACTCCGCAACTTCTTTCCAGCCTTGTTCTTTCTTCATCCACTTATGTCTGTTTTTGCACACACGACAATGATGACAACGACGACGACGACGACGACGGCGACGACGATGACGATGATGATGATGATGATGATGATGATGATGATGATTGTTGTGGTGGTTATGTGGGAAGTACTGAGTGTGTTATGTACCTATGTTGCTGGTTCTGTCCTAACAGCTCTTGTTGCTATAGCTTTTCTTTTACAGCCTCGGATAACGCTGGAACAAAATGTTTTATGATTAAAAGCACTCCAGACGCGACTAACACCGACTACTTAATCCGGCATAGTATATCTAACACTACAGTATTCAATGTGATTACATTTTGGTTTAAAGATGTAATATTTCTTGGACCATTTGGTAGCCGTTTCGAATAGGTCGACCGGCACGTTGAATCATTTTCCTCGATGGATTACCGTGCTGTTTTTGGTGATGCTGTTTTAGTCGTGTTTCAAACACTTTAGGAACATATATACTCGAAGACACTCCCTTCATGACATCACCATTTGCTCCATGTATAAAGAACCTAGATCTTCATTACGCAGCCTATCTTTTTCGAAGACGATGGGGTTCGTTTTGAAATAGATTTGGCTGTTATTTTGGAGGTTCTTTTGTTTCTTGGCTTTTAACAGTGTTGTTGATGTTAATATTTGTGTTATTGATGATAGTTGTGATGTTGGTAGTGCTGGTGTGGGTTTACTCCTTTACTTTTTTCAGTCATTTGACTGTGGCCATGCTGGAGCGCCGCCTTTAGTCGAGCAAATCGACCGAACCCAGGATTTATTCCTTGTAAGTCTAGTACTTATTCTATCGGTCTCTTTTGCCGAACCACTAAGTTACGAAGATGTAAACACACCAGCATCGGTTGTCAAGCGATGTTGGGGGGACAAACACAGAAACACAAACACACACATATATATATATATACATATACATATATACGACGGGCTTCTTTCAGTTTCCGTCTACCAAATCCACTCACAAGGCTTTGGTCGGCCCAAGGCTATAGTAGAAGACACTTGCCCAAGGTGTCACGCAGTGGGACTGAACCCAGAACCATGTGGTTGGTAAGCAAGCTACTTACCACTCAGCCACTCCTGCGCCTATGTTTGTTAATGATATTAGTATTGATTCTTGTGTTGATAGTGGTTGTGTGTTTAGAGACCCCCGAGAAAATAAAATGTTTTTGTCGGTGCCTTTCACACTCAAAATAAAGATATAAAATAGGATGGCTGTCTTATTATTAATTCAACCAACTATGCACCATATGCCGTTCCTCTAAATGGAAGCCAGATCTTTTTCAAGCTATTTCTAACCATTCAAGAATGGAAGGAACAAGATAAAAATGTTCTAATAATCATAATTAGATGCCCAACAGTAGCTCTCAGTACCTGCGCACTGCAACAAATATTAACTAATCATAAGTCTGCGTACATAATCTGTTAGTCTACCTATGTTATACTTGCGTCACTTTCCTCTACTTGCTGGTAGTCCACTCAAAGGAAGTGAACCACGGCTGGGCAAATTATAGCGACCGAATGGTTAAGAGCAGGCAGCCCAAGACTTGAGATTTCTATTTGTCATTTCCATATCAAGGTTAAATGTTTGTGAATGCCATATGCGCTGGTTTCTTCCTTTGACTAACTATATTTTCTCTTTTTTTTGACTAACTATATAGTCCGGAAAAAGATCACAACTAATATGATTAAATACCGACTAGGAAAAAGCGTATGAAAAGAAATTCAGTCAACATACACTCGCTACACATCAGATTACCTAGCTATATATTATCATAGCAGTTACTTTGAAACTGCATTTACAAATACGTGTTTGTACATATACTTTATGTGTATATATGTGTGTATATATACACGTTTTTGCGTTCCTGCCACTTTGTCTTTCACTCATCCAACATATCTCTCCACCCTTTCTCTTCATACGTATAAAGAACCAACAAATTTTGATTTACCGACAGACGCATGCGATTTTAAAAACAACACTGCAACGCTGTATAACAGAAGAAAACTGATGGCTGAGGCCTTCCATATCACTCAGAAATCATCTTACTTTTTCACAAAAACTGACGTAGATATTGATCAAACAAATGAAATCACAGCCCAGTACGTTATACTAGCAGTGTAACCCACAAACGTCTCTTAAAATATACTGTACTCAATACATTTAGGTTTATGTAATGCAAACATTAAGTACACACCTGCACAAAAATATGTATGCAGGTATACATATATATATATGTTTCTGTGTGTGCATGTGTGTGTGTGAGTGCACATGTGTGTGGAAATATATGTATCTATATATTTCTCTCTCTCTCTCTCTATATATATATATATATATATATGTATATATGTAATGTATATATATATATATATATATATATATATATATATAT
>NC_068982.1:171152361-171155139 GCF_001194135.2 Octopus bimaculoides | reverse complement strand
ATATATATATATATATATATACATATGTATGTATGTGGGTGTAGGTATATATAATATATACCATAGACTTGTATATAGATAAATTTATATAAATATGTATACAGAGATATAAATGCATTAGGAATACATATATGTTTACGTAGAAATATTTACATATATGTGTTTATATGGGCACGTTTATAGTTTATATATATATATATATATATATGTGTGTATGTATATATATATATATATGTGTGTACATATATATATGCATATGTATACATGTATGTAAATTTATGTATATATACAGACATGTACACATACATATATGAATACGTGCACACAGCATGTATGCATATGTACACGTATGTATGTATACATAAATTTTCATACATGTGCACACATGCACAGAGGCAAGAACACAGAAACAGACAAACGCACACTTACACATATAATAATCTTGGTGGTAGTTTACAATGCAACACACTTGGCTAAACTATACTAAGCTGAGTAATAAAATTAAATGTTGTATCGACAGTCGTCTGATTCAGTGACTATTAAATATCTAGTTAATTGATATTTCATTATGAATAAACTGATATCTATTTTGATACCGTGCAGTAAACTATGGGAAATATCTCATGGATTTCGTCCACCAAAGGATATTAAACGATGTTTTCCGGAGTGCAAAGAGAAGTGGCTTGCATTTGTTTAATGGACGAAAAGTTGAATAGGAAGAAATATACCATTGAGAAGCGCTATTTTAAGTATCTTTATTGCCACGATATCATAACTATAGCCATGGAATTATTAAGTATATCAGGCAGCAAATGATAAGAGTCAACTCCGTCAGAGCGTTGATTCCATTGTGCTTTTGAAAGACCAGTGCATTTTCAAAACAGTTTCTTATCAGTGTATGAGTTTGTATATCGTTATGTGTGTATTTGCTAAGTGTATTTGTGGATGTGTGAGTGTATGTCTGGGCGGCGTTTAAGAATGGTTACTTGTATAATTGGCTCCAAGACTAAAATGTTAGTGACATCGGGCATATATGTAACAAAATGAATTTAATCTACATATTTATCATGACCATGCTCGTTATCATGGGCAACATCATCATAATAATCTTATTTATCTCACGACAGAAATCGTAACGTTCAAAATGATGATAATGGTGGTGGTGGTGATGGTTTTGGTGGTGGTGGTGATGGTGGTGGCGGGGGGGGGAAAGGTGGTGGCGGCGGCGCAAAGTTAGTGGAGAAAAGCAGGTGAGGAAAAGGTAGTGGAGGGAGGGAGGAGAAAAATAAGGTCAATGAGGAAAACATTCATAGCTTCGTCAGTAATGTCCACTTTTCTGTTGGGACTCATTTAACTTTTCTCCATATAAATTAGTGATCTTGCTCCAAAGTTAGTTATCAATATATGAAAAAAATGCACAGTGGTAATGCATTCATAAGCTGTCAATTCAATTCACATGAAGATCTAATTTGTTTTGTTGGTTCTGTTTTTTGTTAAACAAAACCACGTTATTTGCTCTGTTCACTTGCATTTGATATTGACTCTAGTTAAAAATTTGTGCCTCAGTACGAATAGAAGATATTAATATTTCAACCCAAGTTCATTGTAAGATCCCACTCTTTTTTAGCACCAGATCAACACTGATCAAGCAGACCTATGATCAAAACTGTTTATTACAGATATGCTTGACCCGTATTTCAGCAGATAATTGTTTAAAGGAGTACATTATCTTATGTTTCTATCCTTAAAGAAAGCATATTGAGTTGCTAGTGAGTTCTAGCTTACACTTCCCATTGCTTGGCTTCTTTCAAAGTGTCTATTTTGAGGTTCTATCGTCAATATTTAAAATTGTAGAAACGGTATTGTAAGCTGGATTAAATAGACTTGCACATGTTTATATTATTAAACCACTGGAAGACAGAGAACACGCAGAACTTGTATAATTTTGGAAAAAAATGCGTTGCTTATTTCTTCCGGCTGTTTACATTCCAATATAAAAATCCCACCGAGGTTATTTTTGCTTTTCATGTATCCATGTCGATAAAATAGAATATCAGTCAAATGCTGTAATAGACAAATTCGCCTCCCTGACAATCATCCATCCTGTGCCAAAATTAAAATTCTTTAGTTGAAAGTTCCTAGTGCATTGGTAGAATCGTTAATGCGCGGTACTTAGTTATGCTTCCTTACTCTCTGATTTCAATTCTCTCAAACAACATTTCTTTTCGTCTTTCCAATAAAATAGGTACCATTCAAGTGCTGGAGTCAATTTAATCGACTAACCTCTTGCAAAAGTTTTTGCAGGCTTTTGGTGAGTTTTGTCACGTGATAATTTAACTTAAACTTCTGTATCATGAGGCTTTTTAGGGAAAGCATTGTATAGAGTGAATTATGGAGGAAAGGGTGCATTTTGTGATATACTATGTTGATAAGGACTTTAGTAAATTCATGCTAACTAGGTTGTATTTTGTCGGTAACCGGATATGGAAAAACCATCCACTCAATAAAGAGGAAAAAATTTGAACTGACTGGCGTTTATTTAACGTATTAAAAATTTAGAGCAACTCCATTCTAAAAACCATCATTATTTTAATATCGTAACATTGGTCTTACAAGTGCTAAATACGACAAACAGCAAATGTCAGGATTCATCACTGTTAGAAAGTTCTTTTCATTTTCTATTTAAAACAATGCAAGCCCCTTTTCTTCATAACATAAATAAGAAAAAAACAAATATAGCTGTCGCTTGCAAGCCAGTATGAACTGGTAGCATGTGAC
>NC_068982.1:171140526-171152338 GCF_001194135.2 Octopus bimaculoides | reverse complement strand
GAGAGAGAGGGGGGAGAGAGAGAGGGGGGAGAGAGATCCACCGATACTCGACAGGCAAACATGTAAGCTGAATACACTGGAGGAACGCGAAATAAAGACTTTCACAAGGACATAGTACGCTGCCTCGTCTAAGAGTCAAATCCACGATTTTATCTCAAACCCACGAATTTATTATAAATATGCATTTCTGAAAGACTGAAAATGAATATAATACATAGAGAGACACTATGAATTCTGAATCATTTCATATAGTCCTTAAACATTTGTCCTCCTTTACTAATGAAATATATGAAACCTCTTCATATTACATTCTTAATTGTTTAGTTTCATGTTTTCACGATTACAATTGAGGTTTTATATAAACTCCATTTAACATATAAAAGTGAATGAAATAATTAACTTGTTTCAATAGTTGACTGTAAGATATCAACATTGGTATCAACATTGTTTAGGAGTGTTGACCAAATATATTACCATCCTTTGGTTAACTATTAAAGAGACTATCACTGAAAGTTTAGCGTTATGTTAGCAGACTCCTTGCATCATGTAGTAAATGAATTCGAGTCTTAGCTTTAATCTCCCCGCTATTCAGCAACCTGTACACCAAATGAAGAACTCAGATATATATTTTCTTTGATTTAGTTTCCCTTCTCTATATTTCGAAAGAAGCTAATTGGACTTACATTGAATTCCTTCGGGGTGACCAAAGTAAACTAACGTAAATTTTGAAAAATGAGCATATATTTTCGTTTGGCTTCTCATCAATAAAATTTAATTAGATGTAATCCTTTCGGCATTTCCATTTTAAAATTATCGTCAATGTCATGATATGATGGGGATAAAAGGAAGCAGATGATGATAATAGATGATAATAATATTGACGTGACGACGATGACGATAATGACGATGGTGATGATGATAACGATGGTGATGATGATGGTGAGGGTGGTGGTGGTGCTGTTGTTGATAATGATGATGATGATGATGATGATGGTGATGATGATAATGATGATATTCCGATATGACATTGGATTTAACGACGAATGTTGAATGCAATTATGAGTTTTAGGATTGATGATAATAATGTTGAGCACAAAGATGATGATGATGATGATGATGATGATGATGATGATGATGACGATGACGATGATGATGATGATGATGATGATGATGATGACAATGTTGAAAAATGATAATAATATCTCTTAATCTCAATGCTTGCTACGTAACGCCGACAACATACCGACGAAAACGTCACTGAAAAATCTGCATACAAACATCTCTAATGACCTACCTCATAAGACCTTCATTTTTGTTGTCATCATAGTAGTAGTAGTAGTAGTAGTAGTAGTAGTAGTAGTAGTAGTAATAGTAGTAGTAGTCAATATGGTTTTAATTTTATTTTCATCATCCTTTTATTCGTAATTGTCTTTTTTTCTTTTTGGTGATTTTGTTGATAGTTGCGTGCTACGACATCTTTTTTTTTTCTTTGTTGATGGTTGAACCTAAGTGAAATCAAGATACTAAGTTGCGTGGATGTTGGCCCTTTAATTTAGTTTTTGAAATTTTTTCTTCAACGTTCGGTTGCAAAAATCCTCCATAACATGGCAAAAATAAAGTGCGGAAGGGATTCAAGACACAAAACCAAAATATTTAATAGCTCACTTCAGCTATTATCCCTCAACTCATAGAAGCTTCAGAATAGCTGTTTTCGTTTGCGTCTTTCTCCTCAGTAACAGCATCATATATATCATCATCATCAATATTATCGTTATTGAATACACTCACACTTGATTCTCTTCTTCTTGTACTCCCCTTCTGCTTCCTTCTCATCATCATCTTTGACGTCCTCATCATCAATACCTAGAACATCAACACTGCCAACTGCATTAATGGACTATAGTAATGGTTTAACTTCCTAGATGAGCACACACAAATCAAAAACTGCTTATACGTTGCGATGGACTTTGTTATTCAATACATTATAATCGTTTGTACACCAAAAGCAACAGCATCAATAAAGAATAAATAAAATAAACAATAATATTAACTATCGTTATCATTTTGCTCCAGATCAACGTTGATTGGGTAAACCTATGATCAATTGAGACTATGAAAACTTTGGTATTTATATTAAGCAATCTTTGGTATTATATGAAGCAATCTTTGGTATTCACATTAAGCAATCGTTTCCAAGATTGTACACAGAAAAGATACTGCAAATGACAAGATATGTATATAATAACGATTTTACCTAACTCATGTAAAACTTTAGCTAACAAAAACATGTTAATTCAAACAAGGTTTTCCAAATAAAACTGCCGAGGAGTGGTTGCTCAAGGAATGACCGACATTACACTCACCTTAATAAATGAAGTCAAGAGTTGGTGGTCTATTTTCGTGTGGATTTTAGAATATGGACAACTTATTTTTGGCCATTTCTAATGGCTTACAGGATACTATATTTAGACACGATCTCAATGCCACGACGTGGTTTGTCCGTATCCACATTTGTTTATTCAGAAAATCATGTTGGGGTCAATCAGCAATTGGAAACGTCTGAACAAGTATTTTGAAGCTTTTGCGTCGCCTCTCCAATCAGCTAGCCTTACAAACCCAAGATGGCGTTCCAATCTTGAGCGGGGGACGTTCCTTGGAAACCTCCAGGTGTCTGAAGATACGAGGTTGTCCTGCCTCTGTCGGAGCTTAAACTGCAACAAGTTTGATTGTTCATATTGAGTCCCAATACATTATTTTGTGGGTCCAAGATGACGGTTCTATCAGAAGACCAAAACCCTTACGAAACAATAGAACCACTCTGCCTCTCTTTGCCGAGATATGTAGATCTTGTATCCACCGAAAATTAGCATGAGGTCTTGTGAATCGGAAATTTTGTTTTCGCTGATGCCCAGAATTACTTAAGATCACCGAGAAACTTTATTGTGCAGCTCTCTAGACTCAAGTTCATTTACAATGTATACTCTAATTAAACTAATTTCAATAGAAAAGCCCACTTACATAATTCCTATAGAGGGACAAATGTTCCGTTGCTACAAATGGCTGTGGGTAATTCCCATGCTGATTTTATTCAATCCTCTGCCCCATCTGATCATTTAGTTTTAAAAATGTATTTGTTGCAATATTTCAATTATATTTGAATATTGGGATGGCATTTCTTAATGTAATGTATTTATCGTGTGCGCTGTTCGTATGTCTGTGTATGTGAACCATAGGTTTGTTTTATAGATTTTGGTTATGAATGTGAAGTCAATCATTTCATTGTCCGTGTTCGGTAAACTGTTCTGATGGTGATGTCGTTGGTAGATGGAATAATGATATAGATAGTACTGGTATAGCTTCTGATAGGCTTGCTGTTGGTGCATTCATGTTTACATGCATCTTCCGCTTGTGCTCACTCTTCTTTTTACACATTTATTACCGCTTGCCCTTTTGGTACTTCTGCGCCATCTGCACAACATGATATGTCGGTGTGATGTGGGTTGTGATGGGTATGTATTGGAGAAATTTGTAGCAATGAATTGTTGTTTAATTAAAGATCTTTCTCTTGCAGTTGTATGTAATTTGGTGGCCTTTAATCGCAGGGAATTTTCAGGGATCTATTTTTCATTGATTTTGGTGTACATGTTGCTAAGTTATAGCTTCCAAACTTGTAGTTACTGCAGCAATAGTTGTAACTGGCGTTGTTTAAGTTGCAGTTTCTGCTGCAGTTAATGCTCTTTTCAGGGCTGCGGGCATTACAACTGCTGTTACTGTTGCAGTTGTAACTGCATGCTAATGTTGCTGGTGCTGTGGTTGTTGATGGTGTTGGTGCTCCTGGTACTGAAACTATTGGTATTACTGCTATTATTGCTGCTGGTGTTGTCACTGTTGTACCGATGTCGAAAGAAGTGTTGGCTTTCAAAATCTACTCCTTTGCTATGGACAGATTTCCTTAAAATGATTTGTGCCACCGCAAAAATACCACTTCACCCTTCAGCCATCTTCGCACAATTTTGTGTTATTAATTTTAGATTGGAATCGATGCTTCAGTGATCTGTTTTGATTAATAGGTCAATAAATTGTCTAATTAGGCTGCTGCAGAATATTACTGTCACGAATCACAGATTCTTACATCTGGGGTTTCGTCGACTATCATCATTTTACTTTTTCTACAATGAATACAGAATCGGATGTGGGCAAATGCGGCACTGTTTAGTCTTATTGTGAATAGTTTCTTGATCTGGTCTTCTATAGACATTTTCACCTCTATTGTGTTGCCACTTTCCTCCTGATGACGTATGTTATAGTATGATAGATCAACTTGAGGAACTTTTCCATTTGCTGTTGCATCACCAGATCAATTTTTCAATTTTTCTTATTGTTTTTGTATGTTTCAGGTTTGAAGCTGGTTTCTTAGCAGATGTTTTCTAGTATTTTGGCTCAACAATTGTCTCTACGACTAAATAAGCTCTATCAGGCAGACAACGTGTTCAGAATACACTTACGGAAGATTTGCAAGTTTTGATGTCTTCTTATTGTGTTAGGGTTAATGGTAAGGCTTAATTGTGATGTTGGCAGCAGAGGTAGAATTTAAAGGTGTGTTGAAGGAACAATTTGTTTCTTTTTGTTCTAAATTCTCATTTTTCTTGACGTTGCTTTCGTTATCGTAGTTCTATTTTCTGTTTTCACCTTCCTTGTCAAATTTTTATTTCATTTGTTCATGTTGTTATTGTTATTAAAATTATTGATGTTGTCATTGTTGCGTTCACCAATGATGATGGAAGAGGTTACTTTAATTTAAAGTTGTAAAATAAGTGTGAAAACAGATTTTTCAATTCCAGGGCTAACTCGCTTGTTCTGTGCACAATATTTGACCACATGCTTTTTCTTGTACCTCTAAAGAAATGGATAAATGCTACAAAATCAGTTAAACATTTCGCCATGAAGGAGCAAAACTACAACACAGCCAAGTAGCTGCTCACAATATCTGTGTCTTTGTGTTATATAAAATGCGAAGTGATGGTGCTCTTGACATTGCAAAAATATTAACAATAACTATTTCATATTTTGACATTTGATCATTAATCGTAAAGTGGGTTGGTAAATTACACTGTCCTCAGTACTTCACCGGTACTTTAATCCTAACGACTCGAAAAGATGAAAGGAAAAATCAGTCTCGACAGGAATTTAGCTCGGATTTTAAAAAGCTATAGAAAATGCTGCTTAGCATTTACAACACTAAGCGTTCTGACAACTTTGTGTCTTATTAACAACAGTTATAATAATTTTAAAATAAATAAATAAATAAATGATAATAATAATAATAATAATAATAATAATAATAATAATAATAATAATAATAATAATAATAATAATAATAATAATAATAATAATAATAATAATAATAGTAATAATAATATTGGGTAGGACAGTGCTGTGCTTGAAAAGCATCGAGAAAGGCAATACGATAGACAATTACTGGCCGATATCCTGTTTGCCACGAATGTTGAAATTATTGACTGGAATACTCACAGGGTCAATGTATGAACATCTGGTAAAAAATGCCACATGAGCAGAAGGGTTGCAAGGGTAAGTGAAGAGGTACCAAGGATCAAATCCTAATAGAAAGAACTGTACTTAGAGACTGCGCGAGGTGAAAAACTAACTTAGCCATGTCATGGATCGACTATCGCAGGGCGTACGATATGATCCCACATTGTTGGATTATGGAATGTATCAACTTATTTGGTATTGCATCGAATGTTGAGCGATTGTTTGGAAAAGTATGGCGAACTGAAGGATGGACCTGACAGCATACGGAAGAAGTTTAGGGACAGCAGAAATCAGGAGGGGCATCTTGCAAGGGGACTGCCTGACCCTACTCATCTTTGTACTGTGCTTGACACCACTAACTGATTTTGGGGAAAGCAAAAGCTGGGTATGTATTCAAAAGCCACCAACAAATAATCTCCCATTTGTTACTCATGGATAACCTCAAACTGTATGGTAAAAATGAAACCCAAGTCAGTTCCCTCGTTGATACGGTGTATAGTTTCAGTGCTGGTATCTCATTGGAGTTCAAACTGAGAAAGTGTCTTGTGTTAGTATTGAAGAGAAGCAAAATCAAAGGTGTGGACGGGCTCTCGATACCGTCAGGGGAGGTTATGAAGCAGATAGAAGAGACGGGCTATAAGTACTTGGGGATTTTGCAATTGGATACATTGATGGAGAAAGAAATGACAGAAAAATTTAAGGTGGAGTACTTGCGCAGACTGAGACTGATCCTTAAGTCGAAATTAAACGGACGGAATAAGATCGAAGCTATCAACAACTTAGATATGGAGCAGGGGTTATCGCATGGACAGTAGACGAACTAAACAGCTTAGACAGAAAGACAAGGAAGTTGCTGACTCGATATGGGTTACTCCACCCCCAAAGTGACACAGGCAGACTTAAGTACTAAGAAAAAGAGGGGGAAGAGGACTTATTGAATGCGAAAATAGCACTAGAGCAGAAGAAAACAACATAGCATGGTATGTAAAAAAATTTTCACAGATGTAAGAAGGCCAAGCTTGTGTAGGCTGAAAGATTGCAAAAAGAAAGCACTGTACAAGCAATTGTAAACAAATAAAATGAAAATAGGTGGTTACCCACCTATTTTCATTTTATTCGTTTACAATTGCTAGTACAGTGCTAATGCATGGTCGATTTCACAGGGAAGTTGAAGATGAGACAGACAGAGAAAAAAAGATGGCTGTGGATGACTAAAGGAGATTTAAACGAGAAACGGAGGCTGTATTCTGTGCTGCCCAAGAGCAATCACTAAGAGCAAACGACATAAAATACAGAGTACACAACACATCAGGAAGAGATAAGTGCAGATTCTGTAGACAAAATGGTGAAAACATATGGCATATTACCAGTCAATGTACGCCACTAGCCCAGATGGAATATAAGAGACGCTATGACTATATAGCAAGGCTTGTCCATTGGACACATGGCAAAAAGTATGGACTTGACAGAGCAAACCCGAAGGTGTCACAAAAAAATCCTGTAGGATTTTATGATTTAGTGTGGCCATGAGGTAGAGAATAGGAAGGCAGACATAGTCTTAATTGAGAATGAAAACAAACTATGCTGAATCATAGATATAGCATGCCCAGCTGACATCAATGTATGCGATAAGGAGGAAAGAAATGTATATGGATATGACGGGTTAGCTTGGGAGGTAAAGTAGTTGTGGTCGATGGAAATGGTGGTAGTAGCAACAGTAATTGTCTGAGCCCTGGGAACAGTGACTAAACATCCTGAGAAGTGCGTGGAACAAATAGGGGCTGCAATAAGGGTGGAGAACGTGCAGAAAACAGCACTGCATGGTACCGCACGAATACTCCGGAAAGTGTTCGAAAAATAAGGGTTGTTACCTTAGTTTACTGGTAGTGAACAATTGACACCGTAGTACATCTCCAGTGTTAGAAGCTGTGCAAAGCAATAATAATAATAATAATAATAATAATAATAATAATAATAATAATAATAATAATAATAATAATAATCATAATAATAAAAATAATAATCATAATAATAAAAATAATAATAATAACAACAACAATAAAAAGTACAACGATACTAATAAAAATAATAATAATAACAACAACAATAAAAAGTACAACGATACTAATAAAAATAAATTACTAATCTCAAATGTGAAGAAAATCGATAAATCTAATATTTATGTAACTTTTTGCACATAGGATTTTATGAAAGGCATAAGGAATTAGGCTGAATACATATAATTACTTACATATTTGCCTAGATATATAAATATTTACAGACACACATATATATATATATATATATTGCAACGAAATTACATCCACGCATAAATTTAGATGGCTGCAATGATGTAAAATATACAAAAGAACGTACGTAGATATACACCAAACAGACACACACTCACACACAAACACACACTCTCACACACGCACACAAAACACACACATATATATATATATATATATATGCCTACATATACGCATGTAAATGCATGCATGTGCATACATAAATGTATACATACATAGATACTTATATGTAAATACATATATACACATACTTATTATACCTCTATATTTCGTCCATATATAAATACATATAAGCATGTGTGTGTATGTACGTACATGTGTGTGTGTGTATGTGTGTGTGTGTGTGTGTGTGTGTGTGTGTGTGTGTGTGTGTGTGTGTGTGTGTGTGTGTGTGTGTGTGTGTGTGTGTGTGTGTGTGTGTGTGTGTGTTTATAAGACATTTGTCTTCACTTCCTTCCGAATTTCCCATCGAAAGATTTTTCAGTATTACATAACAGTAATATAATATATGCTAGAAGCAATTAGAAAGGAATATGTATATACATATATATATAGATATATATGAAATATAACGGTAAAAAAAAAGGACCAAAGAGGTGAGTGCTAAAAAAAAATGAGCAAATCGAGGAAAAGGATTCAACGTATTATTTGCGCATGCGAAAAAATCTTCCCAACCGCCCCACACTCTGATCTTTATGGCAAACAATCCTAGCAATTAAGAAAGCCGCTGGCGCTGTATTTTGACAGACTTAATTTCGCTAAAACCTTCTGATTTGCTGAATTTTTTGTTGCACCATTTTGTTTGGTCTTCTTTTTACTGTTTGTTGTTCGTATTGTTACCGTTGCTGGTTGTCGTATGTCTTGTGATTCGAAATTCTGCTTTTGTTGTATATGTCGTATTTGCTGCTACGTTTTGTTTAATAAACATGCTATTGTGTTGAAAATAATAAAGTTAACTGGAATCATCTTCTACAACTTTATATATATATGTGTGTGTGTGTGTGTGTGTTTGTGTGTGTGTGTGTGTGTGTGTGTGTGCTTGTATATATATACTTTACACACACATATATATATATATATATATATATATATATATATATATATATATATGTATGTATGTATGCATGTATTTATGTATGTATGTATGTATGTGTGTGTGTGCTTGTGTGAGTGTGTTGCATAATATATACTCAGTCAACCAGCTAACTTTCACGCTTTATATGTATCTCCCGATAACATCATCCACATTTATCCTTAAACTCATCGTACAAGTGTAAATATATATAGAAAAGATAATAGACTGAGACATTGTGTGTGTTTATATTATATAATATATATATATATGCATATCTAGAAGTTGGCTGCAACTTGATTTCGAGCAATGCTCCTGCATCATTGTTCTCTTAACCATGAGAAGCACAAATGTGAGTTTTCCTTCTCGTTAGTAACATACTGCCTTTTAGTCCTTCATGGTAATGATGGGCATCTCTTGCAGTGGTGTGAATTGTGAAGGACATGTTTCGTTCGTCTACAAGCTTCACGAGAGTAAATTTGCCAGAGAACAACTACAAAAACAGAAAATATAAAGACAACGTTCTTAACAGCACAAGCAACAACCATACCAACGGCAGCAAGAACAAAAGCAACAACAACAAGAATAACAACAGCACCATCAACAGCATCACCGATAGCAACAGCAACAAAAGCGACAGCAATAATAACCACAGCAGCAATAAGAATAATGATGGTGACAAAGTAAATGGTCTAGGCTACATCATAGGGGACTAGGCTACACTATAGGAAGGGATTCTTTTACAAGAATAAATGCGAAGTCAGCACAATAATTCTCGCTCACCCTATTCCACAAAGAAGCACGCTAGAAGCAGGCATGATAGCTTGTGAAGGTAAGTGAGAGTAACACTCAAGTTTGGGCTGCACCTGCCCTGCACCTGCCCTGCACACATTTCTGTATTGCTTCATTTCGGTTGAAATACGACGACTAGGAGAGCGACACAATTTCAAATTGAAAGAGCCCTCAAAGAAATATTCGTTTATGTAGATCATATCGCTAGCTTAAGACATTTCGGAAGAATAGAGGGCCTCGACAAGAGCGAAGCTATCGTGCTGAAGCGCTACATACATTTAGTAGGTGCAAAGGAGCTCAACCTCTGCGCAACACATTTAAGAAGATGAACCTGTTGAGTTAAAAGCGAGTTCCACCTGGCCTGGATATCTAGTGGCTGCCGGCCTGTCTCAATTTCTAGAGCAGTGACATTCTCCTCGACCTCAAAGCAACGGAGAAAGAGACCTGGTTTAAAACCACGGTTGAGATCCTCTTCAGGTCCAACTGATGACGTAGGAAAAACTCTAGACATTATTTACCCGTGCTAAGTACACTAACTATGTACAATAACTATGTTGAAAAAGACTAAATGTCAGTCGTGCAGTTCAGGGGTCTTTGTCTACACCAAAGAAGAGACTAAAGCCAGAACCCCAATGTGTTATTGTAGTTACAAAAGAATACTGAAATATAAACTTGGAAGAAGCGTATATCGTCAACAATAGGTTATACAGTAGGCATCATAATATATTTGACCGCATTTTTGAGATGCTTCCATTGCAATAAATTCGTCACATATGTGTTTGGAGACCTACGTCCTTCAGGCAATATGGCATAACCTTAACATAAAAACGGAGACTAAATTTCCTAATGTTATGGGACAATGGCAGTGACATATTACAAAGCTTTGAGATACGCCAACAGATAATTTGATTTTAAAACATGATCCAGATATTACATTTAAAATCACGAATCGAAATAACATTAGCTATAATGATAAACTCGGCTTTTATAACTCAAATATAACATGTAAGATAACGGAGAATGTACCAAGGTCAAGAAGCATTGGATAGAAGTAAACTGGATGTGAAATACAACAAGAATGCGGTACCAATAAGAATCACCACTCAAATAAACGTATCTGAAGTTTCACATTTACATCCTCAAAATTATCGCTACTGCGCTCTTCACTTCCAATTAAATTGCATAATTGACGGAGTGCACATTCTAAAACTACGGGTTCTCAACCGTTTTTTGCCTGTGATCCCCTTGATTCTTATTTTATTCTTCTGCTGTACCCACACCCTATAACAATTTGAAAAAGATATTTTTATTATTGAATTGTATGTGAATATTGTTAAAATATGTTGCATACTGTACAAGTATAACCGATTTATTGCACATAATGTTTAACAATTAAATTTTATGTGACCCCTGGTTGAGAACCATTGTTCTAAACAGTCATGCTGCAAATCTAAAAGTTTCCTGCACCTCATTCGCAATACTGTCATCACACTGTCAAAATTGATAGAATTCATAGTGTGTTTAAAAAACTCTAACTACACCACAGACATGTAAAAGGTACGATGGAAATGTTAACGCTAAACAGCAACAAGACATCTCAAACACAGAGGATCAATAATAATGCATATACACCTTTCTCTTCTCCTCAAGTGATATTAATGCATAGACATTACAAACACTGAGGCGCAATTCGAAGGGAAATAAACACTCACAAAAAATACTGGGAATATTTAATATATTTTGTTTCAATCAATAATCGTTCATATTCCTGATAGTGATTTTCACAAAATCAACAATTGTTTCAAAATCTGGCGCGAAGCCAGTAATTTTAGAGATAGGTTAAGTTAATTACATTAACTCCAGTATTTGACTGGCATTTTGATTTAGCGACCCTCAGTAGGATGACAGGCAACATTGACCTCGGAAGGGCTTGAGCTCAGAAAATTAAGAGCCGGAATAAATATGACACATCATTTTCCAACGCTTTAGTGATACTGGCAGCCCTTCCTATTATTAATGATACTAACAATATCATATATATACATACACACACACACACACACACACACACACACACACACACACA
>NC_068982.1:171137933-171139808 GCF_001194135.2 Octopus bimaculoides | reverse complement strand
CATATTTAACCGGTGTAATAGTTAAAGCTATACGATTTAAAACTAAAAACGTTTATTTAATTAACATTTTGTCCCTAATATTATTATTATTATATATATATATATATATATATATATACAAATAGTAGTAGTAGTAGTAGTGGGGAATGCACTGTATCGCCGCGTTGCTGCATCCAACATTTGATTCCCTACGACACCTAGCGAATGATGCCTTTGCACCAAGAAAACCCTCCAACGCATGGGTTTGTTTGGGTAAATTTTGCTAGCAAGGGTTTTAGGAGGTCGGAGTGTAAATCTTACGTGAACCTCTTTTCGCCGCCTTTTTATGATGCGCAGAAGAAACGTCGGGTTTATTTTCGGACTTGCCGGTTCCCACACAGTATTAGGGTAGCGTGAAATGTAGTGTTCTATTAAAGAACACAGCACGATGCCAGTTACGGGAAACGAACCCAAAAATCTGGTGATCGGATGTGCAAACACACTAACCAAAGTTACACGCCTTCACAAAAAGCATAATGAAGAAATATAATATACTGTCAAATGTAATAAACTGGCAAATGAATACTTGTCTTATACAACAAGCTCTGTATTAATCTGCTGGAAAATGTCGTTATACAAAAATGCAAGGCATACATTATTGATGATATCAAATTTCAATAGTTTAAGATTTGAGGGTCCCAGAACAAGAGCTGCTTTATCATCTCAGAGAAATCCTGCAAGAGACTGGTCGAATAAAAAAAATTCAGCATTGCCGTCTGACCTAAGACAGGGAAATATAATGATTTTGAAAACAAGCATAAACATCGAATTTGACTGCCATCATAAAGAATTGTAACATTAAGAGTTCAGTATGTTCAGTATTTGGATGTATCAAATGTCAAGGGTTGCACACGACATTCAAATATATAAATATTTGATAAAATCATTATATTCTTGTTGGACAAGAACGTAATTTGCTTGCTATATTTTGTTATTTATATTAAAATCAAGAGAATGCAGAATTTATGCCTGATGTCATACATGTAGTGTGGAGGCGCAATGGCACAGTGGTTAGGGCAGCGGACTCGCGGTCATAGGATCACGGTTTCGATTCCCAGACCGGGCGTTGTGAGTGTTTATTGAGCGAAAACACCTAAAGCTCCACGAGGCTCCGGCAGGGGATGGTGGCGAACCCTACTGTATTCTTTCACCACAATGTTCCCTCACTCTTACTTCCTGTTTCTGTTGTGCCTGTAATTCAAAGGATCAGCCCTGTCATACTGTGTCACGCTGATTACCCCACGAGAACTACGTTAAGGGTACACGTGTCTGTTGAGTGCTCAGCCACTTGCACGGTAATTTCACGAACAGGGTGTTCCGTTGATAGGATCAACTGGAACCCTCGACATCGTAAGCGACGGAGTGCCAACATACATGTAGTGTCAGATATTTTCATGTCCTTTACCACCCAGTGTTCCAGCAATGCTTTAAAAAGTATCAAATTCGCAGTAATTTATATACTATAAGTGACTTAATTATTATTACATTTGTCTTTCACCTGAAGACATTTCTGCAGACAAACAAGTGATTAATATTGTTTTCAAATCGACTTAAGTTCTCCTCTCAGAGGAGGAGGTAAATCGATTACATCGACCCCAGCGTTCGACTGGTACTCATTTCATCGACGCCGAAAGGTTGAAGTGAAAAGTTGACCTCCATAGCATTTGAACTCAAAACGTAAAGTTGGATGAATTGGTTTCAAATTGGCTTCAAACTTCGGTACAAAGCCGGCTACTTCGATGGAGTAGCTCAAATGGTATCTTATCGACCCCCTTCCCCCCACGAAAGGCTGAGAAATGAAGGTGACTTCGGTGGAATTTGAACTCATAGCGTAGA
>NC_068982.1:171134643-171137923 GCF_001194135.2 Octopus bimaculoides | reverse complement strand
GCTGAGAAATGAAGGTGACTTCGGTGGAATTTGAACTCATAGCGTAGAGAGACGAAATATAGCTAGTCATTTTGTCCGTCTTTGCGTTCCGAGTTCAAATTCTGCCGATGTTGACTTTGTTTTCAGCCTTTCGGAGATCGATATAATAATTACCAGTCAAGTACTGGAGTCCGTCTAATCGATTTACACCCTCCCTTTAAATGTCTGGCCTTGTGCCAAAATTTGAAGCCCATATTACGAGGATGGACTGAAAAGTTAATTGGCTGAATATGAAGGTGTGAATTTTGAGCTATGGAATTTTGCATGCGTTAATTTCAAGTCATGAAAAACGTCAGATTTTCCTTTCCACTTAAAGTGACATTTGATGGTTCTTACACGACTTCAGAAGTAATTAGTAGCAATAGCAGATATGATTCATCATTACTACGATACTTGTTCCCAGCCATATGTTTTTTTCATGTTGGAAAACGGGTGATAGTAAAATGGGGCCAAATGAAGAGAATAGGGAGAGTGATGAACCAATTCAAAAGCACAGTCATGCACAGTAGTAGTCATTGTAACCAAGGACGTGTGTGCTGTAGCATAGTCCTCATGAAACAGAATCCCTTTTGTCAGTTTTCCTGAACGTTTGGTCTTGATAGCCTTTCGTAACTGCCTTAGTAACTTGTGTCAGCATGAATGTTGTTCGGGTTAAACCCTTTTGCTGCAGGTACTTTATAACACACGATGTTGAATTTTGTCGCTTTTCAAGAGAAATCACTACTAGTTACTTTTCAAGTCTTCTTTGACCACTCAAACGTCAGTTTATCTCAATAGAAACACACAATTGTTAATAAGATGTGTTAAAATAAACGCATGCAAGATTTTCACAAGTCAAGCGTTTCACTTTCAGAGTCAGCCTACGAACTTTTCAGCCGCCTATCGTAATGGTAGATTTGGGAATCTCTGAATGAAGACAAGTTACTGAGTCCGATACTCGCTCGGTAGTATGTGAACATGCACGGTAGGTTAGTCACTTCACGACACAAAACTGCTCAAATTTTTGTTTACAGAAAGACAGGATGAGCTTCACAGCGAGAAAATTTTTCGTATTAAATATGATGGAAACTTTTTGGGATTATAAAATTACATGCGTTTATTTTTTGTTGATATTATTTACGAACTCTTATAAATATTGTCTTTTAATTTACATCTAAGTATTATAATATTCGTTCTTTTCTTTCGACTTTTTCGTGGAATAGTAAACAAAATAATTCCATGCATCAATGATTCAGGTTTCGTGTCAAATTTAAGTAAGCGTCAGAACATTTCTCGTATAAGCAAAATGTTGCTGGAATTGCCTGTACTCTTCATAATTCACACGGAGTTTGACTGTCAGATTTAAACTCCTACTGTGATTGATACATAGCTAGATACATAGGCAGCGAAAAATATACTGGGGCATTATTCGAAATAGTGAAAGTATACGCAGAATCAAATAAATATTAATCGTTTGAAGAGTCATAGGAAGGGTGCTGCAAGAGTCATAGGAAGGGTGCTTCTAATGATGGAAAGTTTGTCAGACTTGGTGCGCTTACAAATGTGCACATTTTCGTTATGTATTTTGTTCACTCCATTCTTGTTCTTGTTTTATAGCACGGCCAAATACGATTATTAATCGATATATTCATATCAGAATGTTATGGAATGTAAAAATAATCATAGTAAAATTAAAGCTTGAATGAAACTACACTCAGCACAAGAGGGAATAGATGATTGGTTGTTGTAAGCAGTTGATACAGGGTAAAATCCTCCTGGGGTAGAACTTGACAGAAATAGTGAAAGGTTTTTACTGCATTACCCCGCATGTACAATCATGTTAAGGAATGAATAATTCAATTGATTAGTTCTCATCACTGCAAGTCCTGGATATAGTATAAGAAATATGAAACATATTTAGAACGGCCACTTAAACCATACTGGAATATGCAATTGCGAGGGTCTTTTCGTGGGTTACAGAAATGCCAGCCATAACCTTTTTAAAAGCTGGAACGTCTTGGATAATATGGTACTATCTACACTACGTAGTACTAAATACAAAAGACGCGATAATAATAGTTGAAATTATTTGATTTCAGGTTTGCATGATTAATGTTAATCCGTAGCGAATAATGGCAACAATTTATCAAAGGTATTAACAAATATTCACTGAACCTACATAACCTAAAACGAACATGTGAAAAGTCTAAATTTTCTAAATGAACTTTCGTTTCCAACTTTTTGCAATGTCATTTCTTTCAGGTGTAATAAAAGGTTTCACCTTGTGTAATAAAGTGTTTCGTTTTGCAACCACTGTCTTACATTAAATAATTTTAAGCAATTATGCCTCAACTATCAGAGATATGTGTTTCATTGCGATAGGTTTGTGCATTTGTTATCAAGTGAAAAACATGAAAACCTAAATAATTCTGCAGACGCAGGATTGTCTGGGTAGCTGGAAGTTCACTTCTCAAGCGCATGGTTCGGGGTTGAGTCCCACTGCGTGGCCGATCAAGGCCTTGTGAGTGGATTGGTAAACGGAAACTGAGGAAGCTTGTTGTATATATTTATACGTGTGTGTGTGTGTGTGTATGTGTGTGTGTGTGTGTGTGTGTGTGTGTTTCGTGTGTCTTTGTGTCTGTGTTTGTCCCCCACAGCCGGTGCTGGTGTGTTTATGTAACTTAATAGTTTGGCAAAAAAAAAAAGGAATAACCACCTGGGTTAAATACTGGAGTCGATGCACTCTACTATAATTCTTCAAGGCCGTCTCCCTGCATGACCGCTGTCTACTAACTGAAACAAGCAAAAGATATAATAAGATTAAATTCATAGAAATAAAACAAATTTAAGTGGGAAATAAGTAATTTCTTGACAGAACGTACTTTACTTAAAGGTTGTGTGTTATGCTAATTAGACCGTTTTTGAACGCATGTCATATTTAACTTTTACCGAAATTGTTCAAATGGAAATAGTTAAGAGTGAAATAATATGATGATTCAGATTTCCAATTGGTAGCTTTCTGAATGGAAATGCTGACTTCACTTGATTACTATGAACAATTAGACATTTACAATTGTAATTCGTTAATGCAGTTCCGTTAGGCTGAACTAGACAGGAAATTATGTTTTGGCCTCTTTTCGAAATCAAGTTATTGTAGCAGTTTAATAGTTGTACACGTGCTACCATTGCATCATATATATACATATGTCTGTATGTGGTTGTGTGTATGAGTATGTATATATATATATATATATATATATAT
>NC_068982.1:171126361-171134271 GCF_001194135.2 Octopus bimaculoides | reverse complement strand
AAACACACACACACACACACTCACACACACACAAATATATATATATATTTGTGTGTGTGTGTGTGTGTGTGTATGTGTGTGTATGTGTGTGTGTGTGTATTTATATATGCATACGTATATTCATATATATATATTTATGCATACATACATACATACATACATACATACTTACACGCGTGCGTTTAGTGGTATAGGCACTAGAGTTCAGGAAAACATGTACGATTATCACTAATACTGATACATCCATTATGATGCACACAAGGGAGTCATTGCATTTTCATGTTAATTCCTATTGGGGAAAAAATATGGGGATGACCAATTTGATGTCGCTATAGTTTGGTCTTTACATCGTACATGTCTTTCAAAACGAAATAAAAGAACGCAACATAGAATTAAATAAAGACGAAAGTATAGAAATAGTACATAACAAAAATTGACCTATACAGAACCAAACAGCTTAAAATACTATGAAATACTCCTCCATATAGCATGAATGTGGCTTCGAATATAACTAATATAGCTAGAAATCATAGATAACCACTTTTTACATTAACATGAATACCACAAAATCTTCAAAAAAAAAACACAGTTTATGTTAGCCATAGTTGCCCCGCTAACATATAATCGCTGACTTTCAACTATAATAAGAATAACATTAGTAATCAGCACAAAGATCTTGTACGTGTAGAGCCCCTGATACTGTGGCCTGAACAGCAGATAGTGCGATCGAAGTGGTCAATCTCCGCTCGTATCCATTTCCGAATGGGTGCATTTTAGTGGACTACAGCACTATCACATGTGTTGATGGCAATCACATAGTTCCTCGCATTGAGTTTTGACTTCGCGAGATGTTTGAGGCGCTTCGAGAATGCAGTGGTGACCTGACTTTCATTTCTCTGTGCAAGATATTGCCCAGCTCCAGGATCCCAAGTACTTGTATCCACCATCATCCGGGTCTTCCATTCGCCTTCCGTTTGGCAGTTCTATTTCCTTACAACCTGCTCTTCTTGCCTGTTTGAAAGTAAGTAACGCACACTTTGAGATCCCAAATTCAATTCCTAAATCCTTGCTGCATATAGGTACAGTTTCAACCAGCCTCTCTATATCAGGCTCTGTTTACACAAACTGTTCTAACTCATCCATGAAGAGAAGGTGGTAGAGACAAGGTCTATTCTTACTCAGCGCGTTGACTTTGCATAGAACATTGCTTTTGCGTAGAACTACTTTTTTTATTGTTATCTCGGCTAAGTGCTGCTTGTTACAGAAAGACGTGTTTTCTAACTAGAACTGCTGCTCTTGATCAATTCACGCATGCTCTCAGCTCAATAAAGTTCTCATTAACACGATTTGAACTTAGAATGCAACGATAGGGAATTCTAAGGGATAATGTTGGCATCCAATATTGGAATCATGTTATATCGTATTACGGATTGATTTCTTAGACCAGAATAATTGTCAGAATATCTTTTTATTGACAACCGAATGTTGAATTCCTTGTAATTAAAGATTGTACAGTACGACCAGAAATAAGCGTGATTTCCACCCAATATTCTAAAGGGACATTCCGTTCTCGAAAATTATTCTTCATCGATCATTCTGACAATTCAGGTGCTTAATTAGAGATTTCACTTCGTTAAAAAAAATTACGCGATTGGCAGCAGCAATTGATTAGTTAATATTATTGCTTTCTAAAGGCGGCGAGCTAGCAAAATCGTTAGCACGCCGGGCGAAATGCTTAGCTGTATTCCGTCTGTCTCTACGTTGTGGATTCAAATTCCGTTGTGGTCAACTTTGCTTTTTATTTTTTCGGGGTCGATAAATTAAGTACCAGTTGCGTACTGGGGTCGATCTAATCAACTGTTCCCTTCACCCAAAATTTCGGGCCTTGTGCCTAGAGTAGAAAAGAATATTACTGCTCTCTAGAATTATGAAACGCCAAAACGACAATGTTTTGAGTGTCACTTAGTAAGAAAGCGTCGTATGTAAATATTGCAAAATCATTTTGTCAGTACCTACACCGATCCTACTAATTCAACACATATTGATTTTACGCTTTGACACACGGCCAGCAATGACGGGGGAGAGAATAAGTCCATAACAACGTCTCCCGTGATCAACTGGTACTCATTTTATCGATTTCGAAAGATCAAGAGGAAAAGTTGACTTCAGCGGAATTTGAACTCAGAACGTAAAGTTGGACAAAATGCCGCTAAGCATTTAGCCTGGCGCGCTTATGAATCTGCCAGCTCACCATCTGAAGTATCAGAGAAAACATTTATCGAAAACTGTAAGACATGGAAACAAGAGAACCAAACAAAATCAGAAGTGACATAAATGAAATATAAAGGGTGACAGAGGATAGGGAATGCAATAATCAGGTATGTGTTGGGAGACCAGTAGATAATGTAACCCTAGATGTCTGAAAGAAGGAAAAGAAGTTGGTCAAGACTGGAACACTTTTCGTCACAGTTCTAATGGAACAGCGCTGTTCTAGTACTAAGTAAAAGACACGAAACTGTTTTACTTGTATTTGTTGTGTCAGCTGGTAGAACATTCTTTTACAAGAAATATATTTTATATGATTTCAAATCAGCATTTCAAATTAAGAAGACACACCTAAAGTATACATGTTTACTACTCTGTGCCACTACTTCCCTCTGATAGAGGATTATATAATTTGTGCATTTGTGTTTCATAGTATAGTTAAGTGACGTGGCAAGGAAAACAGGATTGAACTACGACGATGATTTATAAATTATTGACATATCGACTAGGAAGATATAGTCCCAAACTGTTAACGATATAAATTATAAATATTACAAGAATTCATTGCAAACAGCTAGAAGAAAGATGAAACAGAAGAAAAAGGAATTGATACACAAATAAAACAAATAACTTTAAAGAAATAGAAAAATGTACAGAAATATGGGACAAGAAAAGGAAGTGAAGAAAAATAATACAGTCTACACTCAATATAGAGGGTTACAAAAAATTGAAAAATTTGGAATAACTATTATTTCAAGAAACACAAAAATAAACATTATAATAATTCCTTTGCTTGGTCTTGTGAGGTACATGTGTAAGGGACAATCTGGATAAGAAATCATGCAACTAATATGCATATGATAGATTCAATCTGTAAGCGTAGGAGTAAAGGTATGCAATGCTTTTCCCATGTTCTGAATTTGAAATTGTTTTAGCTATCCATATTCCAGCGATAGAGCTTTGTAGCTCTGTTGAAAACCATCTCCGTCCTTAACAGAAGAATTAAGATAATTGAATGTAGAAAATACAATTCACACATACACAAACATTATGTTTCTACCAACTCACACACGCATATGCTTTGGAAATTAAATGCACAAAAATTGCTTTCCAAATCTGTATCATTTATATCGATAGTTTCACTAAAGCGTCTCTCTTATAGAATGCACACAATAGATATCTTCACATTAATGAAGAAGCGACAGGAATAGTTTCTGTGAGGGAAAATAGGCTCACCAGAGGACATCACGCTTGAAGATTATGATTATCACATATGAAGTATCTCGCTTTTAAGGAACTATCTTACGATAAAATTACTATACGAGTAATGGCAACATGTGAAATGCTTAATTCATCTGTACAGGAAATATTTTCCATATACATGAAAATTCTTAAAATGGTGACCTTATTTTGAAACTTCCGACAAAATAGAAATATCGCCTGGCTAATCTCTGAGAAAAACTCATGGAAGAAAATGATTACAAGTTATATCAAGATGTCTCACCATTGTGATAACATATGATGAGAAACAGTGGCAAAATCAAACGCTTTCGCCATGTACACATCTATATAAAGAACTATATCTGACTGTGAACTAAAATTCCGTTCCCTATAACGCTCCATGCGCCCTAAGAAGCAAAATATGTTCACATTAAACCAAGTCTTTGTATTGATACGCTTCATATATCATCAGAAAAGGAAACCATTCTCAGACTTGCATTTGTTACAACACATCACATATTGCGCAATAAGCTTTTGAAAAGCGAGAAAACGCAAGCGCCACAAAATGATAAACTATTGAAACAATATATATTGTGGAGTGGTTGAGCTCCAATATTGGATAAAAAGTGTCACTAGCGTTGCCTATTGAGGGCTTCAATAAACATATGTTCAATAGCTGCCCCAAAATTTCATTAAATTGTATAGTATTTATAAAGCAATAAATTGTCGTCGATAGTAATTAACCATTTCAACTCCAATACTTACAATAATAATGGAAATTAACTGAAAAATATCCATTATCCATCTACGTAGTCTCTTGTGGAAGAATTTGCTGCCCTGATTCCTTGATATTGAATCACATGATATTGTCTTATAATGAAAGCACATAGGATAATAACGACTTAAAAACAGAATAACTTATTATCATCAGCCATTATCATCCCAAAGATAGAATGATAACAGTTGAAACACACATGAACAGAGCCCCTACAAACAGTACAAATGGGGTTCAGGGGATTCTGGATCTGTACTGAGATGTGACTAAATACATGAAATTTTATTCATATGAAACAACACAATTATAAAAATAACACAGCTTGACCTAAAAGCTAAGAAAATTACCAAAACACTACAAACTAAAGAGGAAATTCTCCATCAAATGTCCTAATTGGACATAAAACAGCATCGCAGTTGATATTCTATAAGACGTAAGAGGCAAGTTCGAGAAACATTGAGAACGCTATCACAGGCTCAAACTATAGTATTAAAAGACCACATAGCATTTCAGATTATATTTGCATAATGCCTACATACAGCAAAGAGAAATTAGATTATCCAACTTAATTTCTTTACATAAATGATCATCTCGACATAGATAATCGAAAAGACAGATGTAACAGGTGAATAAGTAGTGTGCCTCACACCCACACCGAATCCACTGTTTTACTGACATGACGAGGAAAATTTAGAACATGACTGTCCACACTAGAAAGAATATCGAAGCAAGATGCACTAATATCATTATTAAAACAGAGAAATGAAAATCTAAGTATCTCATAGATAACTTGACCTTACAGACAAAAATATTACTAGAAAGGATGTCGAACGAAATTATAATCACATCAAATGGAAATTAGCAATATGTCGGGTATAAGAATGAAAGATATAGCATTAAAAATTGTTGACTGTGTTTGAAAAAAACAAATCTCATAAGCAATTATATACATTATGCTACAAGGTACACCACTCTACACGCTAACCTATCACTAGCTAAAATGACATGGCTATTCCATTAAATGTTTCGCAAGAACAACGCCAAAAACAAAGTGCAGCAACAGAAATCCTTTGACTTTTCAAGTCGATGTAATATGACCAGAGATATATTCATGGTGGTACAATAAATCACTTGAGCAATATTAAAAGCAGCAATTATATATATATATTAATCTCAAACACTGTCATAAAGCATGTTTATGGAGGGGTCTAAGTCGATTACATCGACACTAGTACTTATCTGGTTCCTCTTCTATCGAATCCGAAAGGATGAAACACAAAGTCCATCTCAGTTGTATTTGAACTCAAAGCATAAAGAGAGACGAAATACCGCTAAACATTTTGCCCGGCGTGCTAATGATTCTGCCTCCTCACGCCTTAAAGCAACTATAAATATTAATTTTTAATTTGATTACACATTCAAAGATTTTTCAATAACATGAACAGGTGACTGGATTTTTTTTTTATTACTGTTTAGAAATCAGCCTAGACCGGATTGCAAAGACCAGCTCACACGATTTTCGAAACCACAACGTAAAAGAAAATGTAAAGCGAAAAGGAATAAATATGGTAACTCTAACAGCCAGAATGAACAAACTACCCTCACGTCAGATGCAGCATTTTATAGCGTGAAAGAAACTTTGGATAAAAAAAAACAAAAAAAAAACATATAGACCATATATACGAAAAATGGAAAAAATGTTAAGTCTGGAATAGCTTTGATCATATGTATGCCATAACAAAACTAACCTGCGACAAAACATCAACAACTGCATGATATCTAGTCACAGGAGATAACGGGGATATTCAGGTAGATTTTTTAAAAAGTCATGTGAAGTTAAATATTAGTAAGCAAACACTAAAAATCAATAACACATTTAAATTTTCAAATAAAAAAATGGTTTGAACAACGGGGGAAGGAATAAAAGTGACGCATAGATATTTAAAAATATAAATTTAAGAGAAAATAATTTGTAAGTAAACATACACGTGCGTCTGTAAAGAAACCTATAATTAGATAACTAAATATACAGAAGCATCAATATGTATCATATTTTAATGTTTATATTTAATACTTAGCTTCACAAACACATGAAAATACATAAATGGATAAAGACATGAAAATTAGTTTTGGTAATTTTTATAGAGATTTTGTTTCGGTCCTTCTTTAAATTTCGATTGTATATTTATTTGTTGTAAGCGGGAGGTTTCTACTTTTTAATACGAGTTTAGTGTAAATAATATTACAACGTGCTATCGATATTAGGCTGGAAGAACTGATATTCCACTTAATAAATATATACAATGTTTTTTTGCATGCTTATCTGTGCTTATCAGACAAATAATGCAGAATTAGCACAGAATTTAATGGTCCGCGTATCTTAATAGAAATATAAATACACTTCCCCGTTCACAGAATCTCACACATATGTAGGCACAGATGCACATATATATGTGCTAATTCACATATTCACACACGCAAAATTCGTACACAGCTGTTAGATTTGGAGTTTGCTTCCAGTCATTGGTGTAGTCCCAATTTAGCCTGCATATGTAACTTAATCTAACAATATTCGCATATCAAAATAGTGGTTCGTAACTAGTTCGTATATGACGATTTGGTACGTCTCTTTCGTACAAAGCTGAAATACGTTAATTTTAGTATAATGTGATCTGGCGTTGGTAGGATTTTTGATGTTATATTATGTGGAATGTTAGGTTTTAGCGATCGAATATTTTCACAAAATAAAGTGGCTTTCCTATTTGCGTTTAAAATGAATGTTTTAGTGGCGTAAATCAATTTTTTAAAGTATTGGCGGTTATTCTGATGTATCAAAGAGAGTTTAAATGCTGCACTATGTTCCAATGCTCAAGCCAGTTAATTTCCTTTTAGTATTTGTGAAGTTGTACTTCAAATAGTTTTGGTTAATATGTTGGAAATTTTGTTTCGATGTGTTCTAGATTGCAAAATATGCTAAAAGTTATATTTGAATTAGCAGAATATTTGCTTGAAATTTTAGTTCATTATAGAGTATATTTGGAGCGATACCATGTCAACGTCAGTCATGAAAATCTTATTTTTTTTCTCACAGATGAAGATATCTAACATTTACTTCTGATCTATTTTGTTCTGTATTTTTCTTTAATTTATTCCATGAATATAAGTTATGGAGAGGTATTTATATATAAGTAAGCATTCTAGTATTGTTTACGTAAATTGCCAAATTTCTTCCAAGCCACAAAGTCGAAGTCAGCCAAAATTTTAAAATTCCTGACACATAAACTCTCGCAGTTGTATACAGTTTAATAGAAAGTTACCATGTCTTAATGTATATAAAATCGCTATTCTGGTCATTGTTTGAATAAAGTTTCAAATATAAAGTCAGACTGAAGTTCTGTATACTAAATTTCTTCTGAGGTTTTTAATGAGAAATCATTTCCCGGTATTTGTAATTCTCATTAAAAGATAAGTGCGTTTATGGTCAGTCCCATGCAGTTTTATTTCAGGGATAACTTCCAATATAGTACCGGGCCGACGACTGCGTAGCAGTTACATTATGATGAAGGATATTGTATAGAAGCACATCATGCGTGTGTGTGTGTGTGTGTGTGTGTGTGTGTGTGTGTGTGTGTGTGTGTGTGTGTGTGTG
>NC_068982.1:171124065-171125509 GCF_001194135.2 Octopus bimaculoides | reverse complement strand
ATATATATATATATAAATAAATATATATATTATTATTATTATTTTTATCATTATTATTATTATTGCCTTTGCACAGCCTCTAACGCTGGAGATGTACTACGATGCCAGCTGTTCACTACTAGTGAAGTAAGGTAACAACTCTTATTTGTCGAGCACTTTCCGGAGTATTCGAGCGGTTCCTAGCAGTGCTATTTTCTGCAAGTGCTCCACCCTTATTGCAGTCCCTATTTGTTCCATATACTTCTCGAGCTTTTTGCTCACTGTGTCCAGGGCTCCGACAGTTACTGGTACTACTGCTACCTTTTTCATCGACCACCACTGCTTAGCTTCCCTAGCTAACCTGTGATATATCTCAAATTTTCTTTCTTCCTTATCGCATATATTGTTGTCTGCTGGGTATGTTATATCTATGATCCAGCATAGTTTGTTTTCTTTCTCAATTAAGACTATGTCTGGCTTCCTATTCTCTATCTCATGGTCGCACTGAATTATAAAATCTCATAGGATCTTTGCATTTTTAATTTCGACGATGCCTTCGGGTTTGTGGTCGTACCAATTTTTTGCTCTGTCAAGTCCATACTTGTTGCAAAGTGTCCAATGGACAAGTCGGGCTATATTGTCTTGGCGTCTCTTATATTCCTTTTGGGCTAGTGGCGTACATTTACTGTAATATGCCATACTTTTTCACCATTTTGTCCACGAATTCAGCCCTTATCACTTTCTGAAGTGTTGTCTATTCTGTATTTTACGTAATTTGTTCTTAGTGCTTGCTCTTGGGCAGCACAGATTAGACAAACCATTTCCGGTTTTAAATCACTTTTAGTTATCCACAGCTATCTTTTTTTTTTGTCTGTTTTATCTTCAACATACCTATGAAATTGTTCATGCCTTCTTTTCTTTACCCACCTATTTTCAGTTTCCTTCGTTTTCAATTGCTTGTACAGTGCTTTATCTTTGCAATCTTTCCTCCTACAGAAGCTTGACTTTCTTACTTATAATAACGGTTCTGTGCAACTTTTTACATACGATGCTATGTTTATTATTATTATTATTATTATTATTATTATTATTATTATTATTATTATTATTATTATTATTATTATTATTTTTATTATTATTATCATCATTATCATTATTGTTGTTGTTGTTGTTCTTGTTCTTGTTGTTATTATTATTATTATTATTATTGTTCAGTTGTTTTATTTTTATAACGTGCTTTCACTTCACTACCGAGCGCAGCTCTGTGTGCCTTGGGTATGTGCTGTGGTTTGCTGTGGTGCTCTTATGTTTACTGTATTGAAAGTGTTTTGCGTAGAATGTGTGCAGTACCCAGTAGTGCAATTTTCTGTATGTTATATATATTTGTAAGTCCTGGTGTTTTTGTTATGTATTTGTCTGAATATTTTTTTATTATACCTAAGGCACCTATTATGATAGGAATTGT
>NC_068982.1:171121925-171123370 GCF_001194135.2 Octopus bimaculoides | reverse complement strand
ATAATAGTTTTCTAGCTGTATAAGACCCCTGCCACCTTCTGTGCGTTGTATATATAGCCTTTCTATGTCAGATTTTGGGTGGTGCATCCTATATCCTGTCATTGTTTTTCTTGTTTTCCTGTCTATTTTACATAGTTCGTTTAGTGTCCAGTTAAGGATGCTGTAGCTGTAGCTTATAACTGGGACAGCTAAAGTAGCGAGCTGGTAGAATCTTTAGCACGCTGAACGAAATGCTCACCGGTATTTCGCCCGTCGTAACGTTCTAAGTTCAAATCTCGCCGAGGTCGGCTGGGTCTTTTATTCTTTCGGACTCGATAAAATAAGCACCAGTCGCGTACTGGTGTGGATATAATCGACCAGCCTTAACACCGAAATTTTCAGACCTTATCCCTATAATAGAAAGGATTATTATTATTATCATGGTTATTATTATCATTGTTAGTTTGTCTGTCGATGTCGACGATGACCAATCACGCCACATGGGAGAAGAAAACGAGACATGCTTTCGTGCACGGGAAGCTCTGCTGCAGGTCGGGCACTGGTGGACTGTGTGGACTGAATGCAAGGACGGGTCTCTGGAAGTGCGTATTTCTCGTTTTCCTTGTGCCCCTACAATCCTGTTGCGCTTGTGGGAGTTAGCACCTCTCTTGGTTCATCTTCGCCAATCTTGTCTTGGGCTTGCGTTTCCCAGGTGTCGAAGTTGATCTCAAAGATCTTCAGTGAGGCTTTGAGTATGTCGTTGAAGCATTATATTGGTTCACCTTGTGTGTGCCTGCCTCCTGCCAGTTTGCTATGTACTCGCAACTAGGTTGGACTGGTGGCAGATCCTTCAAGCTGTGGAGGCTACAGTCTAAGACTATGGAAAAGGATTCAGAACGCATCTTCCAGTTCACAGACGACTGCGCACTCAACGCCGCTACAGAGGCGAAGACGAAACAGAGCATGAACAACTTTTCCAGTGCCTGCACCAACGTTTGCGTCATAATCAGAACTTCGAAGATACAGGTCATGCACAAAACCGCCCGCAGAAGCCGTATGTGGAATCAATTATCAGCGTCAAAGATTGTTGATAAGTTGATGCACCACGGCAGCTCACTTTCCAGATCTATGAATATTGACACACATTACATTTGACGCACGCATTACATTTGGGTGGCTGCGTGAATCAGCGTGGGAGAGGAGAGATATTAGGCTGGCCGCACAGTCTAAGGTGTAGCAAGCAGTTGTGTTGCGTATGCTAGTATACGTCTACGTGACTTAGACGATTTACGACCGCCGCACCAAAAACTAAAACGATTGAGAAAGCTTTTGAAACTCTCTTCGCAAGACAAGGATCCAGACACGGAGATTCTCTCCATCTCATCTGCCAAGCATTTACGCACTGGTAAGGGGAGTGTGTTTGGTAGGCTCCTTTATTCATATATAATGTTATATCTAGAAATATA
>NC_068982.1:171116998-171121785 GCF_001194135.2 Octopus bimaculoides | reverse complement strand
TATATATATATATATACACACTTATGTGTGTGCTTGTTTATAAATTAATGATCTTGCTCGTATTGGCGTATATAAAGCAACGTGGACAAGCATAAACTCAGAGGTACACCAGCATATACACCTATACTCAAGCACACGCACGCAATCACAGAGAAACCTGTAAATATATATGTGTATCAGTGTGTATGTATCTATGTATATATATATATATATGTATATATACACACACACATACACGCATATGTAGGTAAATATGTACATATATATGTATGTATATGTGCATATATAGATATGGATATATATATATGCATGTGTGTGTATACATATGTACATATGTGTGTGTGTATATATACATATATATATATCTGTGTGTGTGTGTTTATACATATATGCGTATTTATATATATGATTATAATTAAATTTGTGTGCTCGTTCTCATTTCTTTCAGTCTGTTTCAGTTTCCTACATAAACCTCTGTGTGTGAACATAAATAGAATAATGCTTAAAATTGGTTAGCTGTATCTTGCCAGCATCTTAGTTTGAGTAAATATAGATCTAACGAGATATGTTCTTTGTTGCCAGATTGTAACAATGGTTAAATTAATTCATCTGCTATGTGTGTAGACATTTTTATAAGCACACCGACAATAAGAAAATCAGTGAAAAGTAGCAAGCACAAGTACAACAACAATAATAACAAGTTTGATGATAGGATAAGGAATGTTTATAACGATATACCATTTGCCTCAAGTTATCATTAAATGAATGCTAAGAGAAAGACAAAAAATAATTTGCTGAAATATTTAGACTCATATTTATATCATCATACATATACAATATATCAAAGTATATATTATACGCTTGCACATGTACATACAGAGATGAATATCTGTACATAAATTGTGAAGAATTATGTATGTATACAATATGCAGTATGATACGCATAAAATTTTCTTACAGATGCATATGTCTTTAAATATGCAAATATCAGAAGGTTTATAAACATAACGGCAAATAAACTTACATATAAATACCTATACATATATTGATAAATATTTAGAGAGAGAGAAAAAAAGCGAAAGAAAGGGAGAGACAGCTATAGATCAATGGTATAAAGAGAAAGAAAAAGAATGGATTCGTTCTTTCTTATTCATATGTGAAGCCATATATGGTTTCTAATTAAGGCGCAAGGCCAATAATACTCTCGACTCCACAACTTGATCTGTACTTTATTTTATTGGCACCAGAGGGATGGAAAGCAAAGTTGAATTACATGTGGTTTGAACTCAAATCATAAAATGCCAGAAGAAATACCGCAGAGCATATTTTGCGGTGTTTTGATGATCTCCCAGCTCACCAACTTGTGAAGTCTTTAACGAGACGAGACCATTGGGTAACTTGATGCGGCATAAATATGAAAGAAATTTAGATGAAGTAACAAATAACCCATGATATCCAGGATATATAAAGGACCAGAACGGAGAAGGTAACGACATGCCTGAGGATGAAATCAAGAAAGTGTACACGATCCTTGCTGTCCCTACCGCCAATACTTAACGCAATGCTAGAGAAAGCTGAACGAGCAAAGATTAAGTTGCCAACATCACAATAGGCATAATAAGAGAACAGTCTGGAAGAAGCACTAACAAGCAATACGACACAGTACTAAGACCAAGGTTAAAAACAAATAAAATAAACAATCAAAAATTATAATTGAAAAAACAAAGGCAGCATAAAAGCAAAGAACGAAACCCAAACTGTCTGTAGTTTCCTGCTGCCATCGAGAAGTAGAAACCAACTGTCGCTTTACTTATATTGAACCCGTAGCTCTCAAGGAAAAAATTACTCCGCACTAAGCCGACAGGACAAGAGAACAGAATGTACCGAAACCCCATAATCAGAGCCCCGAAATTAAAGTAGGAGAATAACCCTACGATTTCAGACCGTATACTATATCTACACCCAAGAATGGACAATATGCAGATGCAGATCGAGCTTCAGCGGTTAAGTCACATATCATTTTAAGGGTTGCATGAAAGATAGTGCAGAAGTGGACTAGAATACCAATGTAAGTGAACCATAGTGATATACGCCCTCACAAAATAGAACCACTATAACCATTAAAACATGATCAGGCAAACATTACCGTAATGTTGCTATTGAAAGAAAAAAATCTCCTACTTCACAACAACAGTAACAAAATTCCTTATCTTACAAACCTTTCTGCATGGAATCGAGCAACATATATTGAGCTTACAAAAATACATCTATCAACTGAACTAGCTGGAGAAGAATTGCAGATACCAATGTATGTTTGTTCGTATATGCAAAAGTGAGAAAAGCGTCGTCGTGCAGTTTCTATGTACATTCGCAAAGAAGTTACACCTAGAAATCTATTGTTACATCCAAACATACTGAAAGTACATATAAAGCAATTCGATAGTGCAATATGAACATCATATTGTTCACCTGATTATACAAGCTCCATAGCATGATATAAATTTGTGGAGGCTTTAGAGACATAAAAAGTAAATATTGAGGGAGTTAAAGCAGCACGCCCACATACTTTTCTTAAGTTACTTTAACTTACCGAATGGTAAATAGCCCGAAGGCAACATAGTCTTTAGAGTATAACAACACGAGCCCAATCAAGCGCAATTACTAACTTGATCATGCGAAATATATGGTGTTCATGAAACAAAGAATATTGTATGCAACTAGATTGAGCAACATCTTAGACCTCAGAATCATTATTAAAATGGTACTCATACACTAAGTGAAAGTGACACCAACTATCACCTCAAATCATAACATACAGAATCAAACCATGCAAGAGAAGAATTAAATTGTAAGAGAGAATATTATGAAATAAAATGAAATAAATTATAGTAAATGTTTTTCACCCATTTTCAAAGACGTAAGCAATTTCCTCGGTAATTGTCCTCCCAGTGAGACACAAATGGGAGAAATCATGGAAGACTAATATTTTTGGACTATCCTGATTGTAACAATTGATTGATGAAATTTATTACACAACCAATATTAACTTCTTTGAAGAAGATCGCAAAGTGAGTATTGGCAAAATACACTTATCAGCAGTTAGGGAAATTTACATTCACTGAACTTATTTCAAATGGATTGCACCAATGTAAAACATTTTACTCAGCTGTAAAGGAGTAGATAAGAGATAAGAAACGTATTAAGTCATTTTTGACAAAATTATTGCTCTCAAGCATCAAATATGATCAAATTCAATGATAAAATAGTAGTGCTTAGAACAATGAACTAATTTGAAAATATTTTGCAGTCTCAAATAAACCAGTCCAAAATATCGGTAGATATCATTCTTCACGTAGAAGATATTTGCATAGTGCGTACTTCTTACTATAGAAAATTTATGAGTACATTGAATGTTTTAGATTAAGATGTTTAATGAATTCCTATTTCATGAAGGTGTTAACCCAAGATCAGCTGTAATTTTATTTTTCCTTGATTTTCGGAAAATTTCGGAGAATGACAATTTCATGAAAAGTATTGCATTGTACGTTCTAAGAGAAAGCAGCGTCTCCTCGACAGTCATGTATACTATTTCACCACGCAATTTATGCATGGGTTTCGTCAAGGATTTGAAACAGAAGCGTGTGTATGCACATATATAATTTTAAGTGTGTTTTTGTTTAATATCCAAACTTTCAAAATTAATGAGGCGCAAATTAAGACAACTTATCAAAATTCAGTTGAATATCATCAAAGTATGAAAATAATACAGGAATAAAGAAACTGAAATAAACTTGAATCTCAAGACAGCAAGTATCCTTATTTTTGGAAGTAAATAATATTAATCAGAAAGTTTCAACTTTGAGCAAATTTAGGCTGATAATAACAATTGGGAACAGGAATTTCGACTGAAGAGCGCATCACATTGTAATTCTTTTATGGACCTTTTCTTGAACAAATCTGTATCTAAACTAGGCACATAGTTGAAAAATGGAGACTATGCTGAGCGTGACTAATGGAGATAAATCAACAAAGTGGACGATTTCAACTGGACGGTGAAGGACGTTATGTAATCTGCACACCGTAGAAAACATTCCACTAAAAGTAATATAAAAAAGAAAAAAAGAACTCAAAATAAACCGTAAGTCGTTACTCGTATCACTCAAGCACGTATGAAATTAAAAGCACAATACATTAATTCAGTTCAATGCTTCCATCATACAATAAGTTGCAGAAATCTGTTTAACATAAAAAAAGTCAAACATAGTTTACGAGTCGAGAGAAAAGATATAGGAAAGCATCTTGGCTCTTTGTTCTCAAGTTGACTGTAAACAACTCAATATTAGATTATTCAGTGTAGTGAATACTACACTCCAATACAGGTCTTCACTTTTGTATCCCGACTTCACTTTTGCCTACTTCATAGATTTGCCTGCTTGTTAAATATTCAATTTCTTACTAATGTTTTCATGTTGTTAGGTTTAGAAAGGTCATACGTTCCCTTGTAATGTTTACATATTTCTATAGAAAATGAATATATGCGTATATAAACATACTACACAACATAGCTGCAGATAAGGTAAGTCCTGAAGAATAATGAAAAGACCATAAATTATGTTAATTATCCTCCAGCAAATTGACACAATGGAAACCAGAATTAGTATATCTCATAAATTTAGGAGATTAATACATTTCCTGATATTGTATGCCACACAATTCGTTATGAAATTCTATCGACCTCTCTCGCACTCTCTGTATATATATATATACATATATATATATATATATAT
>NC_068982.1:171100525-171116729 GCF_001194135.2 Octopus bimaculoides | reverse complement strand
CACACACACACACACACATACACACACATATATATATATATATATATATGTATATTATTAAAATTATAATTAGGGTATTTAAAAGATACCACCATGCTAGATATAGCAGTCAAAGATTGACTCTAAAACTACATCAACTAGGTAAATTTCCAGTTTACCCCCACCCCATATCTAGTATTCAATTGCAATATATTGCCATGCAATAGTAAGCACTTGGTTAAAAATACGGAGGTACACATCCAGTAGTATATTGGATATCTAATAACCCTTAGATGGTTTCTTAACCTCTAACTCATACACATTATTATAACAGAATATTTAAGTAGAAGTAATGTACTTGCATATTTTAACAGGATCTCAGTGTACCTCTGAAGAGTCTTATGTCACAGTAGGAGTGAAACATTTGAACAGTTTCATGATTAAAAGCAAGGATGCGTAATATTATAGGAGTTTTTTGCGATCTGCTTCTATCTTATGTAGATGTAAGTATCTTTTAAAATTTAGTTTAGCGTTTAAAGCCAATTAATATAATATATGCATAAATGTATGAACACATACTCTCTCTCTCTCGCACACACACACACACACAGATAGATAGATAGATAGATAGATAGATAGATAGATAGATAGATAGATAGATAGATTGATTGATTGATTGATTGATTGATTGATTGACTGATTGATTAATATATACCTGCTAGAACTAGGGGGTATATCTGACAAAAACTAGATCGTCGCATCTTAGTAAACGGAAAGTGTATGATCGCACATATTCACGCTTATAATCTGGGCCTTGTGTAAACATATGCCAGGTCGCTGAGGGAAAACTTGTAGCAGTGCAACAGCATTTACAAAGGAATGAATGATAATATCATTCATTAATTCTTAGAGTTTTGTATAATTTACAAAATTTCTCATTGAAATCAAAATCGATTCCTATGAAATAAATGGCGTATACCAACGCAGCTTTGTAATGATATATTTATATAAGATTAACACTTGAGTTTCAGGTAAATAGTAATTACTGACTGAGAAAGAAAGAGAAAAATCTCGTTCATATTTTTCCGATATTCTGATACCACGTTATTGATACTAAGGTAGCCTCGATGTATTCTATAGTTCCATCTTGATGAAATACGATACGCAAATATCAATATAGTGAAGGAAAAAGACGGTATTTCATTATATTAAAATATTCATTCTGTACACTTAATTTCTTAGTTCGGCTCAGGTATTAAAATTTAGGATAAGATGTCTAAAAATCAATGACAGCTGGATTTGAACTCACCATTAGAAGACAATTATAATAAAACACTACGAATTATAGCATGCTGTTAGTACTGATCCGTGTAGATTCTTCGTCGCCTACTCAAGTGGTTACAATATTTTCGCTGTTATACACCGTTTTAATTTAAATTCATTTTTGTAAACTGTCAATCTTTTGAAAATTCGTAGACTCAGTAAGCTTTCATGAATTAACATCAAACTAGTATTCTCTTTTGCAAATGAGTGGTAAATGTGCATCAAATATTTTATGTAAAATAGTTATACGTATTATACTGAAGCCTTTAAAATGTCAGAATACAGCTTACGGAGACCCACTATTAATTGTTGTGGATCTCAAGAATTTGCAGACACCAGGTCGAGAGCCGCTGGCCTTCTTAATGTGTAGCCTTATCCGATGCTTCACATGTTTGTAAAGTATACATTCTCTGTATCATGGAAACTCAAGGAATGACGCAGTAGTTAATGTAGTTTTACGTTAAACACGAATAAAAATGTAGATATTTCAAGTCAATGATTCATTTGATTTACATTTTGTTATAGGTCATCCAAATGACATGAGAACAGAAATTCCTTTGGGAGTTTTGTGAAACCGTATATAAACTCCACAGTTTTCAATATCCACATTTTTCTAGCTCAGTTAAATGCTGTTGTGGGCAAAAATCTTTGCTTTGATTTTCTCTCGAGTATTTAGGTTTTGATGACGGTGTTGTTTTTTCTATAGATCGATGGTGTATTACATTATTGAAATCTTGAACCATGACCAATGTTACTCGTTGATAGACCAATAGAAGCGATTAAATATTGGAATGTTTCAGCATGATCTATATAAAGTATGAACAATAATGATAACCCAAAGACACTTTAAAGCTGTCAATTACATAACACGTTTTACATATTTCAACATACAGCATAACCGTTCCTAATCACGAACTGATATTTACTAACACAAACTCGCTCGCGCACACAAGCGCATATGTGTGTGCGCGCATATGGATCTACCTTAGAAACCTGTTGTTTCTCTATGGGCAAGAAACTTGAAATAAACTGAATAATGATATACACACATTCATACAGGCATGCATGCATACATACGTACATACATACATACATACATACATATTCATGCACATACACTCCTTTTCACGAATTGTTGAAATAACAGAACGATTTAACAATTTGAATAATATTTTCTCGAATGATTATTGTAACAATACAAATTAAACTTTTAAAAACTATTTTCTCAAATAATAGTTATAACAGAACAATTCCACAAATAATTTTGACATAAAAATAATTTATTTCTAATATAATCTATATAACAGCACAACTTAAATTTTGAAAGCTATATTCATAAAATCTTATTTTTACAGAATAATTTACAATATGAAAAGCTATTTCCCTCCATAATTGTTATAACAGAAAATATATCCATTACACATCATTTTTCATTGCTGAAACAAATATTTCTCACAATTCACCGACAACGGTGCGAGTGATACGAAATGAGGTAAACTTCCTTTTAGTGTTCATGGATATAGCCCAGTGTTTCGTTCATCGCGATGTTTTCTCACTTCGCGTATTAAAAACAAAAGCATGACTGCTTATATGTTAATATGGATGGTTGCTGTGTGGTAAGGAGTTTGGTTCCCAACCTACATGGTTGTGGGTTCAATTTCACTGCGTGTCACCTCCGGCAAGCGTCATCTACTATAGCCTCTTTCTAATTAATCCTTCGTGAATGAATTTAGTAGACGGAACTAAAACAAGCTCGTTTTGTGTGTGTGTGTGTGTGTGTGTGTGTCTGTGTGTGTATGTGTGTGTGTGTGTGTGCGCGCGCGCGTGCGTGCTTGTGTTTGTCTCCGGCCACCGTTTCACAACCGATGGCGGTGTGTATACATTCTTGTAAATTAGCAGTTCGCAAAAGAAACCGATAAAATAAGTACTGGAACTTAACGATTTAAGTAGTGGGGTCGATTCACAAAACGAGCTTGTTTTAGTTCCGTCTACTAAATTCATTCACGAAGGATTAATTAGAAATAAGTAAAAGAATAAAAGCTATATATATTTATATATTTATATATTTATATTTATGTGCACACACACGTGTATATATATATATATATATATATACACTTACGTGTGTGTGTCTGTGTCTGAGTGTGTAATGGTAATGCAGTGGTATAAACTAGATTTTAGTAAATTAACTTTGAAACACCTCCGTGTATATTTGGCTAATAAGATTACTCCTTGAAAAATAATGCACCTAATTCAACGGTCAATTCAGCTGTCTATATAGAGTTAAACATATGTTCACTATTACTGGGAATGCTTCAAATCTGTCAATGTATCGAAGCTCTAATTAGTACAATTCAGACGATGTACTATTTAGTAGACAAAAAACGAACCGATAGTTAAAAACATCTTTACAGGTATTTCAATAGCATTTTTTATTCCATACATTATTCCATGTCGTAGCTTATTAGATGCCATTACTTAAATTCACATTGTTACACAAAATCTCTGCTTTACAAGCGGTTTTTGGGCAGGTGATATCACCTGCCAATATATTTGGCGAATTATTACCTGAAGAAATTAATTATTGTAGCAATCCGAAATAAATTCATAGATATATTCAGATATATAGGTGTGTATTTATCTGTATGAAGTCGAGAGGATATAAGTGAGCGGAAATGAAAGTAAACTACAGCTCTAAAGATTCTTGCTGTTGAGGAAATTGTTTGGATACATTTGACAAAGTAGCCAAATCTAAATCAAGTCAAACGCTCTCAAACTCTGGGTTACATAATCTAAATTTACCTTTGGTTACTTTAAACATGTTATGATTACATAGTTCTTTTTTTATGTTTTGTTAATCCTACATTCACACATATTATGAGAGTAGTCGCGGCAGCAGAAGCTCTTGTGGGTCATTATAATATGCTGTATATATAACTATAAAATAAGTTCTGTGGATGTACAAATCTCCATACTCTTTATTATTATTAATATTTATGTATTAATATTTATGTATTAATATTTATGTATTAATATTTATGTATTAATAAGTGCAATCTTAGAGTTAGAATCGTGGCCTGAGAATGCACAGGAATAGTGATGCAACATTCCATGTGCATATTGCCAAGATGGCAATACTGCAGTTGGCGAGTAACTGGATGGATCCTTAGATCATTCAGAACCAGAAACAAGGATACTTTGTTATTTCTAATGAGGACACTTGTCCTGAGTTGCCTGGATTACTACTTAAATTCTACTACCCGGAGAAAAGGCAAGAAAAGTAAGCAGCGATATACATATAAAAATTCCAAGATGCTATAGAAAGTATCAATCTTGACCCAAACAATCTATGGGAAGATTTCAAAACAAAAGTATTTCAGATTGCAAATTCGTCAGTGACTGGTTCTCAGATAGATCAGCACAAATTCATGATCTACTTCTAGAAAAACAAAACTTAAGCACTAAACTTCTTTCTCAGTCCTTACACGAAACTTACAGAAAACTGAAAAGGAAAGTGCAGACTGTTCTAAGGAAAATTAAATGGGAATGGTGGAATGATAGAGCAGAAGGCACACAAGAAGCAGCTGATAGAAATGTTGCCAAGGGTTTGTACTATTATGCTAAGGAGGTATATGGCCAGAAATCTTCTTCAACAGATCCAGTGAAAACAGCAAATGGACGTTTTCTTCTGACTTGACTGACACCGCTTCTATCGATAAGCGCTGGGTAGAACATTTTTCTGCACTTTTGATATAGACCAAAATCCACTGAAATGAGGACGATAGAAAAAAATCGAATACCTTCCAGTTATAGAAGAGATGGCATTTGAACCAAATCTAAATGACATCTATTTCGCTGTGAATAAGCTGAATAATAATAAGTCTCCAGGGTCTGATGGAATTTGTGCAGAAGTCTTGAAATATGGGGGTGACAAAATGTTTGACCTCTTAAATATATTAATTTTTACTGTTGGCGAACTGAAAAAGTGCCCAAGACTGGATTGATGCCATTTTAGTATCCTAGTATAAATCGGAGCCAAAGAATCTGTGAGGTAATTTTCGTGGGATTTTGCTTTTGTCTGTGGTTGGAAAGATACTTGCCCGCATTTTGTTAGAACGTTGAAATAGCTTCATTCTTCTAAACATAGTGTCTGAGTCTCAGTGTGGTTTTCGTTCCTCCAGGGGCACAGCTGATTGTAAAGAAAAGTGCATTGAACAGAGTCCTGCTCTATACCATTGCTTTGTTGATTTGAGCAAAGCATTCGATATTGTTAATCGAAATGCTGTGTGGTTACTTCTAAGAAAAATAGGTTGCCCAGAAAAATTTGTAAACATGATCAGAGGTTTGCATCAAGATATGAAAGCTAGATTTAACTTCGGTGGGAACCTCTCTGAATTTTTTTGCGGCGGAAAATGAATTTAGCAAGGAGACCTTGATGCATCCACCCTCTTGGCAATATATTTTGCTGTTGTGTTGTCACATGCTTTTCAAAAGTCTGATGAGGGTATTTACATAAGATATCGAACAGCGGGGAATGTTTATAATCTGACCAGATTGAAATTCAAAACGAAGTTTTTTATTTCACTCATTAGGGAACTTTTATACGCTGACGATTGTGATCTTGTCAGTCATTCTGAAAAAGATCTGCAATCTCTTGTATCTGTATTTGACTCAGCTTGTGATGATTTGAGCTTGACCATCAACTTGAAAAAAACAGTTGTAATGCATCAACCTGCGTGTGGTGTTGTTTTTAACCCCACTAAACTTTTTGTTATGGGTAAATTATTTGAGGTTGTCGATTCGTTCATCTGCCTTGGAAGCTCTGTACAAAATGATGGAAAATTGATACAGAAATACATCTGCGAATCAAAAGGGCAGCAAAAGCATTTTTTTGAGAACACTAAAGCAGAAGAACAAACCAAGTTTCTATAGAAACAATGTCGTGTTCTAAATTTTACACACCTTAAATTTGCACATCTGCTATTTCTATGCTTGAGTGAACCATAAGCTCTAACGAAATTCCCATATCACTTTCATTAAAATCTCTTTGCAATACGTTTCTGTCAACTTTCGCCGTACAATCACATACGCTCCTCTTAGCCTTCTGTATTTCCTCGTCCTACACAATATCTTTCCTTGTCTACCTGTACCATTTATGGTTCAACAAGCTCCGCCTTGCCCTAAAACAGAACTTACCAAAAACTATGTAAACAATAAACACGAAGTAAAGCTCAGACTGACGAAGGCAAGTACAGTGTAATGTTAATTTTATTTTATGAATAACTTTGCATAAAACAATCATTAACGCGCGTGCGCGCACATGTACAGACACACACATGTACAGACACACACACATGTACAGACATACACACATGTACAGACACACACATGTACAGACACACACACATGTACAGACACACACACATGTACAGACACACACACACACATGTACAGACACACACACATACATTTGTATGTTATTTATTATAAAATAGATAAAAATTGTAAAAAATTTACTTCAAAAGTTTCTAACATTTAGTAGAAAAATATTATAGGGATGATATAGAGTAACAGAACATAAATAAAAATATATAATAAACATTATGGTCGATTTAGGGAAATAAAATGTAAATTGTTTTGTTAGACTTAAATGGAAGTGAAGGAAGAAAAAACACTTAAAGTGAAATATCAATTAGTTTGGATAAGCTTGTAATATTAAGTAAATATTAATGTGATACAGTTGGTGCAAAACGAAAAAGTGGGGTAAATACGTTCACTTCACAAAACGCTAAATAATTAATTAAATGATTAACTTATAGGATAATTAAACTAATTAAAATATTCAATAATTGAAAAGAATTGCAAAATATAATACATTTTTTAAAAATCAGTTAAAAGAAAGAATATAGAAATTAAATGAAATGAAATTTTAATTTACAGGCGAAAAATTAAAATTAAGAAATTAGGAAATTATAAGCATATAAAAACAATATTAGAACTTTTTTTTAATATTCATGTGAGTATTTTGGTAGAAAATTTGAAAAACACACCGGTGCTTATGGCGAAAAGTTTAAAATACAAAATATAGAAATAGTTGAATAGGTTATGAAGGTTAAGCATAATTAATAAAGAAAATTAATACATTAACAGAAAAAGAAAACAGAAGAAATGTGTTAAAAATTCATAAGAAAGAAAGGAACATTAGAATTTTGAGAATGATGAGGAGTGGAGAGAGTATATACGGGAATGAAAAGATAAAGGTGTATAATGTTTAAATATATATTGAGTAGAAATATATAAAAGAGTTTTATTTAAAATAGAAAATATTAATTTTGGATATGAACATTAATTGTAATAATTAATAGGAAACAGACAAATTAAATAACAACAGTGCAAAGCGTTTCAAATCTAAGTTAGTGTTATAGTAGAATAACGAATGCAATTGAGTTAAGGATAGAATATGATATAGCTCTATTTCTAGAGCATAAATTTAAATATGACAAGCAAAATGTTAGTAGATTAGTTTGGTAGAGTGCGATAAAGAAAGAAAGAGAGAGAGAGGGGGAGTTTGAGCTTAAAACAGTGGCATATTTGTTAACATTCTAATTTTGTAAACGTAAGCTGCCAGGATTTATATCTGCAGATTGAAATTCTTCCCTTTAGGATATTGCCCTTGGTGAAATGAATATCCATGCAATCCACTGAACACAAATAAGTCATCTTTTAACAGTTAAAAGCTTTACTCACGAGCTGATGTTCCATTAGAATATGTAATGTCAATTCAGTGCATGCCAAGAAAGTTTGCTGAGTAAAGTGTTACCCTCTCTACTTGGGCTCCGAGAGTAACTCTGTTTATTTCGAAAGTTAAGTACCTAAAGAATATATATTAAGTATTTAATCTTAGTATACATTTTATGTACGCCTATATTCATCCCATGTTAAATTTAACAATAAAATGTTCTAATATTATAAATTAATTCGTTATTTCTCTTCATTCTTTTCAATAGTATACCTAAATAATTTTTGCCAAGAAGAAAGAGAAAAATTAAAAAGAACGAAACTAATAGCAACTGGAAGCGATAGAAACTGCCAAAACTGAGAAACTACTACGTGCAGATGAGAGAACATCAAAACGGATCAAAAAATCTTCACCAGGTCATTATCTAGTGGCATTGAGAAAGAGATGCAGTCAAGGATTAAGACAACAAAAGTAAAAAGAGAAGAAAGAAAATGCCGTAAGAAAAAGAAAATTGAAAATAAAAAAAACACACATGAAAAGAGTAACGAAGAGCGTGATTCGTGCGCATTTTCACACAGTATGGTTCTTTCACGCAGATGCAATCCTAGGTCAAGTGCAGAGCAAGTTTAGATATCTTTCATCTGCAACGCTCACAAATACTCACCGTTATCTGTTGGGCAATGCATTCAGTAGGACATCAGCAACTGCATTCTCCTCATATGAAAGAGCAACAATGTTATCAGGGCGAGTAGGGTGTTATCGTAGAACAAATGAATATTGTATTCTAGATAACCTGTCCAGAGATAATAGATAACCCACAGAAATATTTAGTATAACAGTGGTACCAGTAGAATTTTTGTTTTAGTTTAACACTATGGATATGATGTACATGCATGAATAAAGACGTGAAATCATCAAAAGATACTAAATGCGTGAAATCATCTAGTTTCTGGGAATTCTACACTTCTAGAATTATGCGAAAAATTGTTGTCGTGTGTTGGTTAGATTCAACTATCAACTTTGCACAGTTCGAAAATTGTCACACTGCTTTTCATTTCGACAGGAAAAACAAGTATTTTCCTTGATGGTAGTTTATGTTGCAGATGACACAAAACATTTTATCTTTAACCGAACATTCACCAATTTTCTGTGTCTCTTGAAACTAAATGCTGTGTTAGACTGAGATGTTCTACCCAACGAAAAGTCGAAATCTGTGTACACATAACACTCTTAAATGCCGTTAAGAATTTCCAGAGAAAGTGCTCACATTATGCGGAATGAACTGTAAAAGGCGTCCAGAGTTGCTAAATACTTTTCAGGTAACAGTTTCTACATTGTTCTAAGAGTCTTTCAATATATTGTGAGTTAAAATTATAGTCTGTTTTATTTTGCGTAATGTTTATAATCATCGTCATTTTCGTTATTAATGAAAAAACAATTATGGGGCCGTAATGTGACAACATATAAACTATTGGAATATACTTATTGCTAACCATTATTTATCTATTATTTTACTTTTTATTTGTATAATTCATACTCATTCCATATCACAAAAATGCAACACATTTTCATAGATATATTATACGAACAATAATTTTTTGTAGAATTATCGAATTAATATAATAGTGTGCCTTAGATATTTTCTTACAATTTACCCATGAGATTTATGTGAATGAATTCTACATGCAGGGAAAACAAAAATGTTGGAATTGGTATGTTACACCCTTTTCGAAAGTTGAAATATAAGACATTGGTTTAGTGAGGCATGCAAATGTCTAGACAGCGTTCGTTCCTGTGACTGATCTATTTCTTAAATTCAACGGTAACGCAAATATAAATAAGGACACACACATACACATACACACACATGAACATATATATATATATGTTCATGAACATATATATATATATATATATATATATACACACACACACACAAAGAAACGCATACATTTATAGAGACATACATGCAAACGCGTACGCAAGAACACACACAAACACACACGCGCTTAACAGCTTTCTTCACTATAATGTATTATTTCTTTCAAAAGCTTTCCACTATGTAAGATATCTATGTGTATATATTTTACAACACTTAGCACTATATGATATACGTGCGCGCACGTCTGAGTGTATGTATATGGGGCGGTGGTGAGAGTGTATATACAAGTATATAAATTATTGTGTACAGCCTTATATTTGGGGATAAATAAAGATGTTTCGCTGGCTTACGGATATCATATCTTTTTGAATAGCCACAGTTTTAGCCGTACTGGAAAAATGATATATGTTCGAATCTGTAATCAGGAAAAGACGATCGAAGTGTGTTTCTTTTCTGTATAATCGGACTTGCATTTCTTTATTCTTTAATCAAACTTGCATTTCTTTAACTGCCTAATCAAAAGTCAGTTATTTTTTTTCCAACACAGAGACATAATTTTAGATCATGATTATACATGCATGTACGTGTACACATCTGCAATAGTTTGAGTACACCGAAACGCCGATTCGCATACACATGCATAGATGTTAAAGGCTATTGTGTAGAGATTCAAGGACAAGTACTATACATATCAACGCCAAGATGCAACATATATATGAATGTAAATGTATATAAATATATATATACATACACATGTAAATGCGTATATATGCATAAATATGTGTGTGTGTATATTGTGCCATTATATATTGTATTAACGTCTTCTTTATCCCCCTTTCAACCATTTTTATATTTCTATATACACGCACACATAGACACACGTACATATACACACACACGAAAAAATACACGCACCCGTGCACACACATGTTTACCGTAGCGCTACTAACACATAGCAACCTGACAAAAATCCTTCACACGGAATTATTATTATAATTATTTTTTCTTCCGCACATAATTACTTCTCTCCTCAGAATGCCGCAGGTAGAAATTAAAACCAGAGATGCACATTTACTTAGAATTGCGAGAATATTGCGCTTCCCGGTTGACTGATTCACTGCTTTGTCGCTATATTTTATTGAACATGTCACATATTAACAATTCTGTGATCGTATATGTACGTATAAACGTATACTCTCACTTATATAAAAACATTCCACGCTAAGGTAGAATAAATTTATACTTTGAAAAAGTCATGCTTATTTGTCTTTTTGTTAATTAATAAAAACATCTAGAGTAAAATCAATTGCTCAATTTTAGTTTTAATTGTGATTATCTTTGTCACCAACTTCTTTTCTTTCGTCTATTTTAACTTCTACTGCTTGAGGGAGCAAAATTAAAATTTTATTCAGATATGTGCTTTGAATAACTTGGTGAAGTCATGCGCAACGCACGCGAGATATTGGGGAACTTTGCAAATTTTTCACTGCTACAACCTCCATAGTTCAAAGAAGTGCTCGTAATTGTAGCCTACTGTATATGATACAAATTATTTACTTTGGTTTTTTTTATATAAGACGAAGCAAAATATTTACTTATGTACTAAATTATTTTTTAAAGCAATCTATTAAGAGACACTTGAAGCATAGTTCATTAAAATACATTCCGCTACCATTTTTTGTGAATGATTTCTACATAGAATTAATATAATATTGTGTCGTTATTATCTGTGAATTTTTGTACTGGGCATCTGCTAAGTGATTAAATTAAACTGTAGTGTGATGTGTTAGTATTTCGAAATAGTAATCTTTGTCTTAATGTGTAACCTTGAAACAATAACTGTGATATAAAGAAGGGTATTAATGGATGTGGTCTACACGTAAATTTTTCTGTTTGCATTCATCCATTTTCCATTGCAGATGAGAATTTCATATATTATAATTAAGTGAGTAATGAAAATGCAGATGTCAAGTAGATGTATAAAATTATGAAAAATGAGCAATCAGTTCCGAAAAAGATTTACGTGTATATAGTTGTTAATATTTAACATCCTTCAATCCCGAGCATGAGCTCCGTCATTCCATTTCAAATATGAGAAGGTGTGTTCTTACAAACATTTGGCTGTTATTTCTACCTTGAGAATTAACAACATAATAGCACTCTCATTAGCTGGCGTTCATCTAATTTATGTCATTGATATCAATAACTCCGTTTCTAATCTAAAGTGACGAGTTACTATACAGGTAACCCACGCAAGATACATACGAATCAAAATTGCTGTTTCAAAGTTGTAGCTTGAGCTGCTAGAAATAATCGTAACATGTGCCACAATATACACCATTTCGTCATTTTAGAATAGGATGATAGCGAATGAAAAACGCTTAGTTATAGGTCTACATAATGGGGACTAAACTAAGGTTAAGCAACAGTAACAATGACATCAACAGCAACAACAATCACTTATAAATCTTTCTTTCTTTTAGTATTAGCACGTAAGAATGTTGTTTTCAATCTCTCACTCACACATATTACATATAACCATACATATAATTAGATATCTGGTTAGTTAAATATAAAATTCGATAGTGACATAATTTAATATATAAATTAAATAAACGATAATTGTTGTGTCAAGTGGTGTAGAGCTGATTTACCGAGTCAGCATCAATTCCTACTTCAAGTAATTTTACTTCCCATCTCTAATTAAATTTCTAGAGAAATATATATGTGTAACAAACATTCCGATTTTATACTTTATAACACATGCTCTGAGTTACATGAATGCAATATTCTAGCAATATTGACATGAATATATATGGTTACATCAATAAAAGCAACTACAAATCTCCGAATATTGGATTCTGTTGACTCGGAACACGAATATTATTATATTTTATTATGTAGAAAATAAATTGGAATTCGGGTTACAGACATGCCTTTTATAAGAGATTAACCAGCGTAAGCGATATAAAATTATTTGCTCTCGGAGTCGAAACTACTCAATAACTCATTGCTTTTGCTATTGTTTAACACCTGGTCATTCCAAATCAAGCGGACCTTTGATAGCATTAGTCAATATATCCTGGGTTTTATGTAAAGATATACACTAATTTGAGAGAAATATGGTTGCTATTTCTTTCAAGTTGAGTAACTACGTAGAGAGCTTCTTAACATCCCAATGACACGTCTCCTCTCTACATTATCTTTTTCTCTGCATTTTCAAAAGTCAATATATTATCAGGAACATATGAGCACTCATTATATTTCATGAAATGAAAGATATACATACACATGCCCAGGCGAGCGCGCACGCACGCACACACGCACACACACACACACGCACACACACATTATACCTGTTTCAAATCATATAGATTTAACATTACTGTGGTCGGACATGGATGCTCAGTCTGTCAGGAGAACGTATATTAGTAATAGGATGTGACCAGGTTTTGCATTGTAAATGAACAGGCTTTCGTATTTCCATCTTCACTTCAACCACTGTATCATCGCTATGTTTGGACATGCACTTCATTGATGTAGAGCATCATGCTGGGAACACAATTTCTGCTGTGTTATGATTTTACCAATTTGTTGTTTGTACATTTATAGCTGCTAAGTATGTTTTGGGCTTCCTTCAATTTTAAGCAACCTAAACTTTACTTTGTTGTTGTTAATCCCCAATTAAATTGTTGTGTGCCTTTGAATAACACACCGTAGCAATCACTAAATGATCCACCTTGTTAAAACAGCAAATTCTCATCGCTCAAGATTGTCTAAATCTAAGTGTACTGCAGCCGATAACTGAGACCCTCCGCTGCAGTAGTGTCATCTTGGCGGGATGCCGTATGGAAATATATCAGACAAGCAACCACGGCAAGCAACCACGACGATCAATCAGATGTTTCACGTTATATCCTTCAAACAAGATGTGTTCAAGAGCAGTTAACATTGCTAACTCTTAGAGTTGGTAAGATTTACTCTCTCATCCAAGTGCATTCACCACAGATATCTTCCCAAGGCATAACTTAATGAGTAATGAAAAATGCCACTTTACTTTTCCGAACATATACTACATGTGTCACGTACAATACGTTGGTGAATGGATCAGTTGCGGGATTACGATGAAGCCAGATGAATACAACTCACAAAACTCTGCCCTATTCTACAGAAGAAACGCAATTTCCAAGTTGATGTAAGAATGTTACAAAATAGAAGTATAAATTGGTCAGTAACAGACGAAGCTATTCTAGATGCATATGTTCTATGCTATGCCTGCTGCGGAAAGCAGAAAAAAAATAATAATGCTACGCAACAAATATGCTTGCTCGATCAGCAGAAGGCGTGATATCAAGTCACGGTGCAGACTACACCGGAACAAACTTAGCTTTACAAAATTGGTTCAAACTACAAGAATAGATAGCATCCGATTAGACATGAATGGCAGAAATTCCTGTAGAGAAACAACGAATAAATTCCAAAGAAATAACCAACTATATTATCTCTCGAAAAAGAATGAAGCTTTAGTGTTGTCAAATATAAAATACAACGAAAGATAGTTTATCCTACACTTATTTGGCGACCTAGATGAAGTAAACAAAGCGACAACTTAGGAAAATTTGAAATGAATTATGTACTCAACAGGCAAATACAAATATGGCACTGAGCAAACGGATTAATGAGGGTGGCACAAAAAAAAAATGCAAAAGTACCGAAACAGAAGAGAAGTTAAAATACAATGAAACTGGGTATTCAACAAAAACAGGAAGATTAACTATGGTATTGATCAACTACAAGGATATACAGAAACATAGATTCAGAGCAAGACAACTTCAATCAAACAAGATTTTGAAAACGATTCGAAGAGAAACAATTCCGATATCGATCAGTGAAAAAAATGACAAACAATCGATAAATGCAATGTAGATAACCATAGGTCGAATATCAATAATATGTAATTAGGATTCAGTTAACGCAAACGATAGGTGTAAAAAAAGAAACACAAAGAAATGAATCCCTTCTCATATATTTAAGAATATTCGGAATACGGAAAGTAGATATTACTGACATGAATATTGCAGTAGCTGAAGTCACGAAAAATGAATTCATCTTGAAGAAACAACACAAACACACGCGCACACACACATACACACTTATCTTTGATTTGTGTTTTACTTAATCCAGTCATTACACTGTAACCATGCTCGGGCAACGTCTTCAAAGTTTCACACGAGCAAATCGACTCCGGTGCTTATTTCTTTTTAAGCCCGGTTCTTATTCTATAGCTCTCTAGTTGCCTAACCGGGGACGTAAACAAACCAACAGCTGTTGTCTAGTGATGGTGGCAGACAAATACAAACACCAAGGCATAGATAGATAGATAGATAGATAGATACGTACATACGTACGTATAGAGCTGACACGGATAAAAGAATATATATATATACATATATATAAGACGGGCTTCTTTCAGTTTCCGTCTACCAGATCTACTCACAACGCTTAGGTCGGCCTGAGGTTATAAAAGAAAGCACGTCACCAAATTGCCGTGGAGTTGGACTGAAGTCTAAACTGTATGGTTGGGAATCAAACGTCTTCCTACACACACACATGCTCACGCATATATACTATACAATTCTTATGGGTTTATTTTATTATAAGTCAAGCAGTGAGTTCGTTTCACGATGGGAGTTTCAAACCATTGCGATCATCTGCTGCAACACATTTTCAGTTTGTTTCGGTGCGTTGGGTGTAGTAGACCTTGGAGGACAGCGTTTATTTCTACGCCATAAATGTCAAACGAATGAGAAACGAGTTCTAAGTTCATATTGTGGACCATATAGTTGTTTAGTAAAACTGAAACACGATTTCCGTGACAAATTCTCCCTATGTTTTAATAAAAAATACTTTATCCTCTACAACAACAACATGTATTGAGTACTCCTTACTCATAAATAACATTCGCCTTATATATATACGTATATATCTTTATATATCTTTATCTTATGATATTTACTTTGTTTTATATTATACTCATTTATGGTGCTTTTAATTATTAATTTTTCTATATGTGATAGTGGATTTTCATCGATGAGTTCATGAAACTTGGTTCTTTTCCCTAAAACTATATATATATATATATACAGGGAGAATTCAGAAAAAAAAAACAAAAGAGGAAGACAGGTGGTGTAGACAACAAACAGATGTATTAGTTTAACGCTCGGGAAGTGAAAAAGTCTTTAACGTTTCGAGCCTATGCTCTTCCACAGAAAGGAACACAG
>NC_068982.1:171095162-171099681 GCF_001194135.2 Octopus bimaculoides | reverse complement strand
GTACTGTTGGTGTTGTTATGGCTCTTGGTGTCAGTAACTATAATGGCTACTACGATGACTATGATAATGAGGAGGAGGAGGAGGAGGAGGAGGAGGAGGAGGAAGTGGAGGAGGAAGAGGAGGAGGAATAGGAGTAGGTGGAGGAGGAGGGAGCTAATGTAGAGAAACGAGAAGAAGAGAAAAAGGAAGTGGTGAAATGTTAAGAGGGAGAAGAAGAGGTGGAGAAATAAGAAGTGGAGGACGGGGAGGAAGGGGACGATGATGATGGTGTGGGCTGTAGTTTTGGTGGTGGCTTGTGAGTGTCATGATGATGATAATGATGATTACGACAGTTGTGATGGTGATGCGTGTGTTGATGTGAAGGTCGGTTGACTGAATAGATGATGATGATGTTTGCAGTGGTGGTACTAAAAAGGACTAACAAGGACTTGAATGCGGCTGCTGCTGTTGCTGCTTATTGTTGGTACTGTTGTTGCTGTTGTTGTTGTTGTTCTTCTTCTTCTTCTTCTTCTTCTTCTTCTTCTTATGATGATGATGATGATGATGATGAGGAGGAGGAGGAGGAGGAGGATAACGGTAATATTGATGCTAATTGTTAGCAATACTTCGTCTTTCTTTACGCTTTGATTTCAAATTCCGCCGAGGTCGACTTTGCCTTTTAACCTTCCAGGGGTTGATAAATTAAATACCAATTGCGTACTGGGATCGATCGAATCAACTTCCCACACCCTCCCCCAAAATGTCGGGCCTTGTGCCTAGAGTAGTAAAGAATATTGATGCTAAGGGCAATACAAATTGCGCCAGAAATCGTATTAGGCATGATTTTGCTGAGGTTATGGCTACAAATATTTTTACTATAAATGATTTGTGTCGGTATAAGTAAAGTTAAAGGTAGGAATGATAATGATGGTGTTGGTAGCTCATTATCATTAACAGTGGTGACAGTAGTTTAAGATAGTGTTGGTGGTAGTGCTGATGGATTCACCTGGGAAAATGATGATTGTGTCTTCGTCTTAGTTATTGATGCTTTTGCCATGAAAAGCATCGGTGGTGCTGGTAGTGGAGGTGGGGGTGGTGTGGTGAAGAAGGACGAAGAAGTGAAGGAAGAGGAAGTAGAATATGAGAAGGAGAGGAAGAAGAAGAAGAAGAAGAAGAAGAAGAAGAAGAAGAAGAAGAAGAAGAAGAAGAAGAAGAAGAAGAAGAAGAAGAAGAAGAAGAACAACAACAACAACAACAACAACAACAATATCAACATCAGCATCAGCAGCAGCAGCAACGTCAAAAGCAACAACTAATAGATGGGATTGCGATACTTGTCTAGAATATGATTTATCGACACCGGAAACAAGGAAAGCTAAATCAGCATTGAATGAGTTTGAACGTAGAAAGAAAACAACGAGAAAATGACCGCAAAACATTTATTTGTCTGATATACTAAACACAAGTAATTGAACACCATAGTAGTCTTGATGTACCAGATAAAATTTTCATTCTTTTTTTCTTTTTTCGGCTCTTATTCAACATTCATCTTTCATACTTCTGCTGTTAATCCATTCCGCCCAGGACAACTCGCCATTTACTGGGACTTGGTATCAATTCCTTATTAACATACTTAGCTTTTCACAATACAGTGCATGGTAAAATTAATTAGTATTAAAGTTTAAAAGTGTAGCACTTGTTCAATGTCAGGTTACCGTTTGGTGGCTTCACCGGAGAATATTTGGACATTATTTTTAGTTGTTTGACTCATTATATGTTGACATTCTAACATCGTTTCTTGAAAGCTGGATATAGTACTAGTGTTCTCAAAGTTCTTAGGCATAGAACGATGTTGCCTATCAATTACTGTAATAGAGTTTCTGGTTTTATTCGCTCTGTGACTGTGTTGACGACAGGTAGAAAGTAGTTGCTTTTATTCTATTTCATTTTTCTGATATTGTCTAAATGCTTCACATAGCTGCGCGTAATATCCTGATATTACTTAGGTTATTTGTATTTGCGATAAGTTTGGATAATGATAATGAGGTGCGTAGCGATTGTGGTGGTGTTAGTGGCGCTGGTATTGTCGGTACTGTTACTGGTAATGCTAAATTAAGCGGAGTATTTGTTGCAATGTTGGAAGCGCTACAGGTTTTACCAATAAGGTTGGTGATTGTTTTTCGTTTTAGCCGTCAGATTTCTCAAATGCGTAATGAGGATTTTTGTGTGACCGTAATCAGTTCAGGAAAATTAAACTAGGTTTACGTGTTATTATGGAAACTGTAATTAGAAACTGCTTCTTTGTTGTTAAGGAACATATTGCATATTGCGACATTCAGCGGCTTATCATATTACATACATTATGTTTGATTGCGCATGTTTTGTTTTCCCCAATGTCCAGTCAGCTTTGTATTACTCTAAAATTTGAGGAGATGCCCACACTGCAGGCATGAAGGGTAGCTGTCTTTAGTGGGATACAGAAGCTTTGAAAACACAAACTACATTTGACAACCAAGAAGCCAACGATGGTGCTCATATGGTCATTCGAAATATTAGAAATAGCAGCGTATCTCCTTTAAAATACACAAAGGAAAATAATTCATTAAATATGATGGTGAAATGTTAAGGATGAAACGGTCGCGGTTGCAATTATTTTCATCATAAATTTGTTGGAACTGGGAATGTCGACAGCATCAAAGAAGCAACGTATTACATACTAAATGGATATTACTAATTCAGTGTGGGTTCCAAGACGGTAAAACAAACTCAACACAGCATTTTTGCATTTATTACAGGTTACTCACGGACGGGAATTACCGACACGTAGCTTTTTATCATAGGAGGTGTGGTAGAGTTTAAGCTGGGAAAATCACGTTTTCTTAATTCGACAATCACGTACGCTCAAAGATGTTGCAGTCAGCAACCTCCCGTTTTAGTTTCAGACATGTATGTCTGCGACTGCATTGTTCAATTTTCTCTTTGTTCAATATAATTTGAGTAGAGTTGGCTATTGTTTCTTCTAGGTAAATGAACCATATAGAGTTTGCCTAGACAGCTAGTATATATAATGTACGTTAAGGTATTTCTACGGAAGAATGGCTATAAGGAGTTAGTGCGTTTGAGATTTACTCCTTTTATTTACCAATGTCTGAAGGCTGTTTGTGTAATGCTGGAAATAGTATACTGTTATAACTATCAAGTAGAGTAACGATGCAAGTAGTGCATATGTTTTATGCGGATGTGTGCAGTTCATGCATGTAAAAGCTACAGCAGTAGCTCAGAACACAAATGCTTTTTAGGTATTGTTAAGGAAATCGAAATAGGATTCCTGACCTGAATATCATTTAGGCTTTGTAGTTTATTTAAGAAGATAGTTATGTAGTATATTTTATAAGCGAAAAGAGGGAAATGGAATAAAATGATTTGATTTTCTGCTTTACATAATTGTTTAGCATCACGTTAGCTGTGAAAAACTAGATCTATTATAAAAGGCTTTCCAACCGTGTCTATTTCATCTTTTATTAAGTAACAACGTCTTTTGAAGTACATAATCAAATGTGCTCCTAGATCATGAGGAACTTAATGCTTCATTAGGGATATAGACATATACGCAACTATATATGTATGTACACACACAAACACGTATGTATGTATACGTATATACATATGTATGTATGTATATATATATATATATATATATATATATATATACGGAAATATTTTACTCTCAAACGCATAATAATAATGCTGAATAGCATAGCATATTCTTATATTGCATAAAAAATGTTTGAGCAACCAGGTCATGAGACACGAACTTACATCCCTGTGATTACTGGTCAAAGTGCCTTACCTTTAAGCTAAACTACCTACAAACAAATTCTTCTGCAATTTTTGAATTTATAAATACAACTTACAGACGCTATATGTGAAATTACGATGTATGTAAACAATGTTTGCTCTTTTAGAAGCGTTGAGATGTTTTGAAATATATAGATATACAGTAATCCTCCCTTCTCAACACATGAAATATGCATGTGCCTATGGGTATGCTGTACGCAAATATATATGAGTGTATGTGTGTGTGTGCGAATGTATATATATGTGCGTGTGTGTCTGTGTGTTTGTGTGTGTGTGTTTGTGTGTGTGTGTGTGCGTGTGCGAGTATGTATTCCTAAATTATATACCTTTTCATTCCTACAAAACTACAATATCATTAAGCTACAGTGATTATTTAAATTCGGCTATTATTTATCTTTAGATAATTTTCTCTTCGTTAAAACGGTGCTTCCTTTCGAAACGCGGAGTAGATAAAATAGGGGACAACTGATGAAGGGAATGTTCTTAAGGTTGCATGTCTCCTTGTTTTATCGTTGTTCGAAAAAAAGTTTCGTTTTCTATATTTTTGTTTTTATGTTCGTTTCTCATTTTGTCTATGTTTTTTTTTAATGTCCTATACCTATATGTGCATGTATATATACATATATATGTATGTACATTATGTATGTATATATGCATATATATATATATATATATATATATA
>NC_068982.1:171092414-171094758 GCF_001194135.2 Octopus bimaculoides | reverse complement strand
ATATATATATATATATATATATATATATACACATGCATACAATGTTGGCTAAAGTCACCCGACAGTAAATCAAAATTCTCTAAAAACTATCTGTTATTCTGTATTGACTCCAATGGAAAAATGTGTTGCTCAAAAAGGACTTCAGTCTGAACAATCTTCATGGTGTTTCATATGTAGATGCTTTTATTAAAGTCATTCAATTGTTAAACATAAATAAATCTTGGAATGAAACGGTTTTTATTTACTGTCAGGTGAGTTTTGGCCAACTCTGTGTATATGACTTAACACGCATGAAGGCCACTACATGCATATTAGCTTCCTTAATCTATTATTTGCCCATATTATTCTAAAACGAATTAGAAATTAGGACACGGTATGAACTACCGTGTATGTGAAATATATAAACGAAAATTATGTTTCTATAAGCGCCTAAAAAAATATGATATATTTATCTTAAGTCAGTTTTTGGAGGCTACTATGTTTCTGTAAATGTTTGTTTCTTAAACCTGTAGTAAGAAGCTTGTTCTCATAATTGTTTGACTTTAACACCAATTGTTAAACCCATACAGCTGGTTGTTCAAGGGAAAATATTTTAATACTTTTGTTTGTATGTTCGTGATTGTGCATGTTTACGGTAAAAATCAATGTATCGAGATTTGTTTCTATATATTAAAGAGTAATTCGCTTATTCGATAAACAGCAACCGAAACAATAAGTACTAGGTAAAACATATTTATCTAAAACACATGAAGAAGTAGTAAAATAAGGTCCATTCTAATAACTGAAAAAAGTAAATGAATAAAATGTAAACATATTAAGCTTGTACGTAACAATTTCTTCGTTGGTCTGGAAGTTGATAATATTTACCGGAATTTGGTTTCTAAAACGATGATATAGGGTCTGTTGTATTAGCATTATGGTAGCAGTACTGATTGCAAAGGAAATACCGCAGTGATGTTGATGGTAATAACAATGTTGAGAAAATCGACATAAAATTTTGTGACCCTCTATTTTATTATGAGGAGGGCGAACACAACAAGTCTAATATAACGATGATAACCGTGATCAGAATGATCAAGTGCATGATGAGAAAGATGACAACGACAAGAAAAATGATAATTTTGGTGACTTTGTAGATAAAGACTTGTGACATATACAGAGCGACTCGCCAGTCTCATGCAACATACTTTTGCAGCCACTGAACTTATCCTTACAGGGAAAATTCTTGGTTACTTCACATGTCCGCCATCAAGATAATGGCTTCCAAATTATTGCCTACTGGGCGTCCATGCTTTCGGCCAAGATGTTCTCAAAACTTTAGGAAGGTTCGATTGGCAGACGTAGAAATTCCTACATTAAAACATGTACAAAATTGTATAATCTAACTTTGTGTTATCACAGTAGTTGCAGGGTGTATAAGGAATACTGAAATGATAAGCAAACGGAAATATAACGCTTTTTTTATGCTTTTTACATCTTTACTACTGCCTTTTGGTAAATCATGGATCATTTCGAGAAAGTGGAGCTGTGCCTTTATGATAAGATATTAGAATATATATTTTGCCTAGCGGAATTCATTAGAAATATATATCTAAGATATGAAACTAAAAACTATGGCAAAAATGAAATTAAAAGGTCAAAAGGAAATATATATGCTAGATATATGGAGAAATAAAAGCCTCAGGCTTTCGGCAGTTGAAGATATCCAGAATGTACCCAGTTTCGATATGTATATGTATAATATATTAATCTACTCACACACATTTACATGTGTGTGTGTGTGTGCAAGTGTGTGTATGTATAGATACTTGCGCGGGCATGTGTACGACTCGATACGTGTATGTGTGTGCACGCGTGCGTTGTGTGTGTATAAATACGTAAGTCTATGTGTGTTAACATGTGCTTGCATGTGTAGCTTTATGTACATTTATGCATATATCAATGTATACATATGCCAAAATTACTTGCGTAGCTTCATTCACGCAAATACGCATACCTACCACAGTTAGAGAGACATATTAGGAGCCAATTATTTGCGTACATGTGTGTATGTCTGGCATGTGTGCATGTTTCTGTCTATGAGTGCGTGTGTGTGTGTGTGTGTGCGCGCGCGCGATATGTGTGTTCATGCATTCGTATGTGTGCCCGTGTTTTCTTCTCTGTGTATGTATATATGGCTAGAAATTGTGTTTTCGCGAGAGAATATTATTTAACAAAAGGTAATGTCGTTATCTTTATCATCCAGCTTTAATGATACATAGGAAAATTAATTGTCTATCATCTATCTCTCTCTCTATCTATTTATCTCTCTCTCTCTCTCTCTCTCTCTCTCTCTCTCTCTCTC
>NC_068982.1:171088145-171092116 GCF_001194135.2 Octopus bimaculoides | reverse complement strand
ATATATATACACGCAGACACGCATAAACATACATATATATTTTTTTATATTAATGTACATAGAATAAAGATACGTGCTATTAATAGTTTCTTGCTCTAGGGACACGCGTCAAGGCAGGTTTTAATGACTTGCCTCAGACTCTGAGCACACGATCTATTCTGTTTAAAAGTCAGGACGCTAGTACAGCCGAAGTCACGAAAAATGAAAAGTTTGAAGGTTAATTCAAAAAGTGGAAGAGAAGTGGAAAGAAAATTAGACTTAGGTTTCACTTAACCATGAAAGCCATGATTAAACTAATTGTTTTAGAAACAGCTGGACAAACCTGAGAGGGCGCTGTCCTTCAGGACGCCATGAGGGATTTGTTCTCATGCTTGTATTTGCTTACAATTTCTGATCTGGAATTAAGTAGTGGTGTGGAATTTTTATATAAATATATATAAGGTTACCGTTATGATTATTAAATACACCAGCGTGACCAGTCTATCACAAATCTACATCTTTAAATTACAGATACAATCATTGCATGCATATACTGTGTGTGAGTGTGTGTATGCGCGCACGCGAGCATGCTTACGCGTGTGTGCATGTAAGTATTTGCGTGCATGTTTGTGATTATGTGCATGTTTTTATTTACTGAATGTCAATTAGCAGCGCTGCTCATGCCTCTGCAATCTCTCCGAGAGACGTGAACTTGTTGCCGCAATATCCCGTTTATATTTTAGTTGGTGTAGGTCAGGCCTGGCCAACTCAATTACATTGCGGGCCACTTTAATCGAAGTAAGATTTTTGAGGGCCGCTGGTATACCGACAGAATTAAAAGCATTTTGCTTTCCCATTCTATTATGATAATAATAAATAAATGATCGTTGATTCAACATGAAATATTATCGTTTCAAAACAGTAGTATCTTTCCTTTTTACTTTTAATTACAATCTTTAACTTTTGATAAATTGTTTTAATGGTTGCTTAAATAACCCATTTCAAGAAAGTATCAAGCAGGCCACATGCGGCTCGTGGGTTTCAGCTTGGCCAGTCCTGATCTAGACATGAACCAAAAAGCAAATGCGTAGAGAAGTTTCCTGAACGCCAATGTTCTATGTACTTAGTGCTGGGCCTGTCTGGTTGGATACAATAGCGCTGATGACAAGCGGTCGTGTGGGGAACGGGTTCAGGTGTCTGAGAAATGACGTACCAGTTTAGTCAACTTTGCGAATCACAGCCATTATAGAAACAATAAAAAAAGACCGAGAGAGGAAATAGCTTCTGATCCATAAACTTAAATGTATCTGTTAGCGATTTAATATCAGTCGGATGGTAGCTGTTCGCAGAGTGCATTCCAGTAGCAGCAACATCTTGCCAGCAGCAGAAGTAGGACTACCTTGTATGATCCACTCCTACATTCTAGAATATCAGCAGCTTTTGTAATCTGAATTATTTTCTTGCCTTAATAAGACTGATCATCCGTCATGTGCACACCTAGCAATGTTACAGATATAATTTAATAAACGATAAGAGAACGAGACCCAAGTTCTGGATCAACGTTGAAGATTTGGCTCATTTTTCTGATGGTGTTTTCGTATTATGAGTTTATGGAATCGATGGCTGTTTGGTGTGTGGTGTCAGTGTGTGTGTGTGTGTGTGCGTGCGTGCGTGTGTGTGTGTGTATGTGTGTGTGTGTCAATGTGTGTTTGAATGTACGAGCGTGAGGGTGTAAATGTGTGTATGCGTGCGTGTACGTATGAGTGCAAATGTGTGCATGCGTGTGCAGCTGACACGTTTTACTGCAAATGTTGATGTGTACGAAAGCTCTGTAATCTAAAATGTTTCTATAATGGATAAAGATATTAAGGAATATGGTATCGTGTCCTTATTGTTGCATTGTTTCAAATGAAATAATGACCTGTAATAGAAAGAAGATTCAAGTGTGTCTTTCAGATATACGAAAACAGAGAAAAATGGATGATTAGAATAGATGAGATTTGTGTATGACAAAAATATCTAAAATAGTGCATGTTTTAATAATAATGAAGGGAAGAAAATGCTTAAGTAATCTGAATATGATGAGGAAAATGAATGGAAAAAAGTGCAAAGAAAAACAAGTTAAAAAGGATATTTGATATGTTGCCAGGTCGGAATTTATATAAGAATACGTTTAAAGATGTAACGGTAATAATTAAAATGTCTCTGTGCAGATTTGTCAAACATCAGTTGGGATATAACAAAACGATTTTTAAGAAAATAAGCTGCTGAATATATTCTTGAAAGGTCAAGAATTTACCGCTCTAAGCTACAGAAAGAAAACAGCACTCTACTGAAAACTTATAAGAGATTGACTGAGAGCAAATTAAAGATATGCATTTACCAACATATGCACACTTTGAAGCATGTAGAGAAGGGATCTTTGACAAGTTTGCTTTTAAGCAAAAATGTCTTTGCAGTTTATTTCGAGTGTCGTAAACATCAAATAAAAAGTCCGAATCACTAAGTTCCTGCAGGAACTCGTTTGAATACTTACTTTGTACTTTTCTTCCCTCCAACAGTTTACTTGCTGCTAACGAATAATTATTTTCGTCTCCCTCTAGCATTCTAGCATTCAAACTCTTTGCTACCATCTTTTGACATTTCCTTAAGTTCTTATTTGAAGATTTTCAATAGATTAATTTTACATCTTGCAGTTATTTCCCCTATCACGCACGGTTAACAACCACATACACATTTCACACTCTAACGATTCTCCTAAAAAAAATATATATATATATTCAATATTTTTCAAATCCATTGCGCAGCAAATCTTTATATCTTTTTAATTTTATTTCGCTCTTCCATTAGAGTCATCCACTTTCTTTATTACGTGTGCTTTATTAGAAACATTGAACTTCACTCATGCTTATTTGCACATGCATTATGATTTTTCGCAATAAACATTATCACCAAACCTTCGCCCTCTATACTCCTTTTAGTTTTTTCTCTCTTCTCTTTCGTACCCTTGAACAACTATTTCCGCCTTTCTCTCACATCCCTTTTCTTTATTTCTATTTGATAATTTTGTTTTATATTAATAATTTACTATACAGCAGGTTTTGGGTCAATTAATAAGATCATTTTGGTCCATTAATATTATACAATCAAACATTTATTTTTATATTCAAATATTTACTCTACAATACTTATAAACATCTGTCTCATGTTCCATTCTCCATTATCGTCTGAAAATATGAAACGGAAATCTCGCATACACACATTCATAGACGCACGCATACATGCATTTCTTTCCCTCTCTCTGTATATATATATATATATATATATATATATATATATATATATATACATACTGACACATGCGTATATGTACTTGGGTTTTTCTGTATATCTGTGTATTTGTCAGTGGTGCATTACGTATGTCAGAGTGTGGAGTAAGATAATATAACATTCTTTCATTGAAGTGTCTTTACTAGGGCCATGGTGAAAGTGTTTACTATATTTACAGCCTATGTCAAAATTACAAACACCTGGATATCATTAATAACTCTTAAACTATTTAAAGATCCTCCTCTGCATTCAACATTTAAACCGAAAAAAGAATTGAAACTCACACGCTTACACATACATAAACACAAGCACCTTTACATAAACATACACATCAAATATACATAAGTGAATGCGAATGCATGCATATATACAGGCAAATGCTCATGTATATATACACTTACAGGAGAAGGAAGAAGAAAATTTGGAAATGTTGCCTGAAATAGCAAAAAACAAAAAACTACCGAAACTACGATTGTGGAAAATGAGAGAAAAGAGAATTATTGGGTCAAATTCTTTTGCGTTTAACCGTCCCTGACAAACTGTGTCTGAGAAAATTTGATTTGGTGGATAGGAGAGTGGAAGAATGAATAACAAGAGGGGTTATATTTTGAATGTATATATGCATATATATATATATATATATATATATATATATATATATA
>NC_068982.1:171079869-171086698 GCF_001194135.2 Octopus bimaculoides | reverse complement strand
GTGTGTGTGTGTGTGTGTGTGTGTGCGTGCGTGCGTGCGTGTGTGTGTATGATTAAACTTATCACAACCATCAATGAATTTTTATTAAACACAAAATTATGTAAATCATAATCAGTTAAAGCAGCGTTTGATTTTGAATATGAGATACAAAGTCCATATTTGTTTTACTGGAGCTTAAACGATGATAAGATTCTTTCGACGTAGCCATCCCATATTTCATGACGTATCTAGCAGAGCATTTCGATTGGACTAGTCTATAAAAAGTTATATGCGCAATTTTGTAAGAACAATGAATATTTATCGCGTGTCAAATGACACTGGAGATGTTCCATTGTAATTTCAATATTTTAAGCTGAGCTCTTTATATTAATATTGCGTTGATGCATAATTATTGCGGCTTTTATTCTACAAATTTTATTCAACAAAAACTTCCTTAAATGACGGTCCGACCGTCTGCCAAGCAAATGGGAAGCAGCAATTGAAATAGATGGTGAATATGCTCCGGAATAATCATTTAAAGATGTTTTAATAAAATTTGTTGAAAAAAAACCGCAACAATTATCAACCCAATATATATTTTTCACATACTGAAATCTCACTGCAGTTAATATTTACAGATGAAATTAGGATTTTTTTTAAAAAATGGATTCTAATATTTTATATGGTAGGAATATACTTCAGTATGTTGTGATTTAATTCTAGGTATCTTGCAGATATATATTTTATAAATTTTGATATAGATATAAAGTATCAAGGAAAAGAGAAAATAATTATTTTAAGAAAACTCCAAGAAAGTTGTAGCAACTAGGAAGAGATCAGTCATATCTTCAGATATCATTCAATTTACACTGCTTTTAAATACATGATGGTGTAGCTTAGGCTGGAGTGTTTGTTTTTTAAAATTAATTATTATCAGGTGGAGGCGCAATGGCCCAGTGGTTAGGACAGCGAACTCACGGTCAGAGGATCGCGGTTTCGATTCCCAGACCGGGCGTTGTGTGTGTTTATTGAGCGAAAACACCTAAAGCACCATGAGGCTCCGGCAGGGGGTGGTGGTGACATCTGTTGTACTCTTTCGCCCCAACTTTCTCTCACTCTTTCTTCCTGTTTCTTGAGTAACGCTGCGATAGACTGGCATCCCGTCCAGCTGGGGGGAACACATGCGCCATAGAAACAGGGAAACCGGGCCCATGAGATTGGCTAGGCTTGAAAAGGCCGAAAAAAATTATTATATGAGAAAGAGAACTCGCTCCTATCTTCCGTCCTCTATTCCCACCTCTCTCTCTCTCTCTCTCTCTCTCTCTCTCTCTCTCTCTCTCTTCACCCATGCTTGCAAGCACATACACATATAAATGCAGATATGGATATAAATATGTAAATGTTTGTGTTAACAAATAATATTTAACATGCGTAGTAGAGTTTATTAATTCTTCGTTCTAGACTGATGGTTCAATCCTTCGTTATGCGAAAATTCCCCCAGTAATATTTTGTTTCAACTTTGCAGATGAGATCCAATATAAATGGTAATGTTTAGCTTTGTATTTTTACTTACTTTAATTAACTAAAATTTTTTGCTTTACTACAAGGAAATTACTGGTTGTGTTTTCAGGTTTGTAGAGTTGTCCTTAAAACATGCAACTTCATATCGTTGCTATTATGCAAAAGTGTCGTAAGTCCAAAACGTTGCTCTTTCAGAAGACGAAAAAATAGTTTCTCCGTTCCATAACAAAACAGTTGTACGACACTTTGACAATTTTTGATATCTTGACAGCTGAAGCAGATGGAGATACAATAGTTTGACCAAACGGACCGGATATTGCAAGTAAAAATAAATACTGAAAAAAAAAACGTATTTGGCCAAATTTGGACATGCAAATATTATCTTCTGAAAGCAGTTAATATCTAGGTCAGGCGTCATAACTGTACCATGTATTCTGGTTTTATAAACTTTACTAATTAATCGTGCATTGATTGTTACTATTATAGTAGCACATTTAATTCTTGTTATATTACTTTCGTTTTAGCTATATTCATATTTGTCAAATAAATATAATTTTTCAGTAAGTTATGAGTTACTTGAACATTCATTTCCCTTAATAACGTTTCATTAATTTTATGATGTCTACATATTCAGTTCGGGTTTTATAGTCATAACGGTCATCAACTCTTTATTGTTGGAGAATGAATTCAATTTATTCAATAGTTTAAATAAACGTATGTTCTTTATTTGCAAGATTGTTAATCTTTTTATATAACATTTACAGTTTGTTCACTGCGTCTCATTTCTTTCTGCTGAAGTGAATTTCAAAAAAACTACATGTACCCAAAGGCATTTATTAAATATATAATGGTTATATCTATGGAGACGTCAATTCATAACATTTATACATATATAGCTGTAAGAGCTTTGTTATGGAGTAACATGGTGAATAGTTATATCAGTAGCTAAGATATTAATATATGAAACTAAAACACTATTTCATTCACTTACTTCTTTTTTTTCCACAGTTTTCATAAATGGAATTTCGTACCAAGTAGGTTCTATGACATTAAAAGTCATATGAATGAAGTTGATATCTAATGTAAAACTAGAAACTGGTGCCAGACACTAACAACCAGGACAAGTAGTGGAGAGATATTCTAGGCAGGCATACTTAAATTAAATTGGAAATAAAAAAAAATGGTTAAATATAGTGAAACTCAAACGGAGCTTATATTTGAAGTGATATTGTCAGTTTCCGTATTCAATGAGTAGTAGTAGTAGTAGTAGTAGTAGTAGTAGTAGTAGTAGTAGTAGTAGTAGTAGTAGTAGTAGTTATCATAATAATAATAACAATCATTTCTATTACAGGCAAAAGGCCTCAACTGGTACTTAATTTATTGACCTCGAAAGGATGAAAGGAAAAGTCGGTCTCGGCGGAATTTGAAGACAGAACGTAGCAGCAGACGAAATGCCGCTAAGTATTTTGCCCGGCGCGGTAACGATACTACCAGCTCGCCGTCTGTCTTGTCTTGGTACAGCAAATATTCTGCTCAATATGCTCTGGTGTAGTACCAGGCAGTCGCTTTCATTGCTTCTCATCTTAACTGATTGGAAGTGTTATCTTGTACATTATTTTGTCTTGGTATAAAAGATGGACTACAGCAAATATTCTGCTCAATGCCACAGATTTGCTTATCAACTGTTTGACCTTAACGAGTTGAGCATGTCGCTTACTGGCTGAAGATATGTGCATCTCTGATCAGGAGCAGAAGTAGTGGGAGAGCATCATAGCCATGTGTTGAGAGGAATTCTGTCAGGTTTAGATAATTCACCTCTGGAAGAGGATTTCCCAAAAGGAAGAGGTTTTTCTCACACGGACAACCGAGGAACTTCACACATTCTGGTCATCCCGACCACTCGGTGCACCTCAGAAGGCGCCTCTCTTCTTCCCAACTCTTCCGGTTTACAAGCGAAAGTTCAGAGTAGGCCCATTCAAACGGCCCATCCTCGCCACATTTTTCCCTCTTTGAACAAAAATATTGAGGGGCAGAACTCTCTCTACCCTCACTTTTCTTTTCAAGTGGGACTTGAAAAAGTCAATGAGCACTGGGCTGAAGAGGAAAGTAATTGTCTTTACTCCTTTCAGTCTCGTCCTCCATGCTGTCGCCTTTCCATCAGACAGAGGAAAACTGCCTTTCCTTCACGATGGATTCAGTTGATAACCGGATCCGTTCTACACGTCACAACAGATATTCGACAAGGCTTTACAAGTGAGTAATGCACGTACAGTGGGCGCGTTCAGGCAGGGCGGTTTTATCGGCCTGCGCACACCTAGCACAGGTCCGTCAGACAGCACTTCCATGTCTGTAGTGCTTGTCTCCAACCAGGAGTGCACCCCAGTAGCACGGCTAGTCCAGAGATTTCTGGAAGTTGTCCATAAGGCCTAACCTTAAAGTTCTCCGGAAGAGATCAGTTAATTGATCCCTCCTGTCACCCAGGGTTTCCCCTAAGACGTCGTCGCTCTTGCCTGCTACTGATTCCTATAGAACTCCAAATTGGAACTTCCACTGACCGTGTTCGCTGACTGGAAGAAAGCCGTGAGCGCTTGCCGACACTCCAGGTACCAAGAGCCCTTTCTTGGTCTCTGCTTGACCCCGGACTGTATCTCCGTCAATGAGACGTGCTGTGGAAAATCCTGCCTGATAAATTGGGGCCACAGCCGCTCACTGTTAAGAAAACGCTGGAGATGTCACCGCCTCAGCGCATGTCTGCGCATCATTAGGCACGGTATGCCCAGTCCTCCACTCAGCAGATAGTCAGCAGAACACGTCCTTTCCACGGAAAGTGGAAGATTAAACACCTCAGCTTGATCAGGCACGACGTAGGGAAAGGGACGATAGTCAGGTGGTAGTAGATGACGGAAGCAATGTACGCATTCTCAACCTCCACCCGACACTTCAAGGACAGCTTCCTCTCTGCAGTACTCGTCATCTGCACAGTTCTTGTCCACGGGGTGGCCTGGACCAAATCATAGCCCGAGCGATTTAACCAGTCCTTCCGTCCAGCGCCCTACAACGCTGTCCGTTTGCATGCACCTACCTCTCTAGGTGACATGTTACAGGCCCATTGACTTCTGATTAATCTTTGCTCCTGTCACCGCTTCGTACTCCTTAAAGTAGAGGCGGAAACCTCCATCTCCGAGCTGCCCGATATTATTACAATGACGTCATCCGCATAAGCCGACACGAATCTTCTGCATCTTAGATCACGCTGGATGCTCCTCGAAATATCCAACTTCCTTAGCAATAGCTCGTGAGCCAGCATGTACAGAAGGGAGAGTGTGTGCATTCTTCGCGGACTGAGCAAGTGATGGTAAATGATTCCGATAGGTGGCCGTTTACTCTGACCACCGAACAAACGTCGCTGTACACTCCACCGAACAAACGTCGCTGTACACTCCACCGAAACAGCCTCGGAAAACAAGACCGAAGTCGGCCGTCACGAGGATAGTCTCCAAGTACTGATGGTCAACGCTGTCAAAAGCTTTTGATTTATTCAAATAGGTCAGGGTACCACCTATGCTAGGTTCCTTCCCTACTCTTTCTATGATGTAGCGCGTGAGGTAGAGGTTTTCGTGGATACATCTACTCTGGATGGCACATGTCTGCACATCACTGATCAACTGGATGATGACAAGCGCGAACCACTTGGCTAACACCTTGGTCAAAATCTTATAATCTGCGTTCACCAGAGTTATAGGCCTAAAATTATCTATTTGATCCTCCTTGTTTGGGTCCTTTCTCAGCAGCACCACAACGCCCCAGCTCACAGCACTGAGTATTCTTCCGTCCTGCTGAGAGTTGTGGTAGACAAGAGATCACTGAACAAGTCTGGCATATGAACATAAATTCGAAAAGAAAACCATCCATCCCTGGAGACTTCTCCCTTGTGCAGCTCGTCATTGCATCCTGTATGTCTTCGGTTGTTATTGGCATTTTGCAGAACTCAGAACTTTGACCGAAAGGCACAGCATGTGAAATCCACGTCCAACCTTAACACACCGCGCGCCTCGAACAGTTCAGTAAAGTGCCGCTGAAATTGCGTACACATCTGCTTGGATTCGTCTGGCATACGCCCGTCCCGGGTCAAGGTAACAAGAACTGGGTCCTAGTTGATAATTTGGAATGTGGCCACTTTATATATTGCGACTTGTTGCTCAGAAACTTTAAAAAAAGCATAGTGTTGCTCATTATGTTCTTTCTTTATCCAGCTGTTTTCAAAAGTCTTCTGGTGCATTAAGACGTAACAGTTAACAGTAGATTTGATACTTGACGTGCTAAGATTCCATGTTTAAATGTGGTTTATATCTATTGAGTTCACGATAATCCATAATTTTTTCGTGTGGTTATGGGTCCACCATCATGCATTCTAGTTTAACTAGTCTCCGTTACATATTTGATTATTTATTCAATAAGAATTGAACAATTTTACTAACATCCTTCTTGTAAGATTCCTGTCTTGTTTAGGTGGTATTAACCACTGGAAATTATATGTCTATATTTCCTGAAATGTGGTACAGGTGAAACAGGGGAACCAGTACGTGGGACTAATGCAAACTTTTGTTTTGACTATATCCTATAATAATTCTAGACTAAACTATGGAATTTTATTCTGGTGAAATCGTTAGTAAAATTGAATCAGTACTATGTCTGGTTGCATCAAAATTATTACTAACCATCATTCTGTCACATAGCGTATCAAAAATATTTAACACATTATTTACCTAAAATCTAATAGCGTTTCTTTTTACTTTCCATCTGGGGCTCAATTTACACTAATAACTGGAATACTAATTTAAACGAAATTATTCCGTTCTCTACCTCTAAATGTGTGATGCATAGATATTGCATTTTTATTTACTCAGTAAATAAAATTCCGCTTTTCATATAACTCACCTAATGTATAATTTGTTGAACATACCTTGACTGCATACTGAATATCCAAATTACCAAATTGTGAGCTACAAAATTTGATATTCTAACAATCTAAAAACACCGTAATACGATAGAAATCTAATTTTTTTATTTTGTTTTGGCTTAGTAAAAATCATTTATAAAGTGATTTGACTTTTAAGTTTCAGTAGACTGCAATATCAGATGAAACACTCACCCAAACAATCGTGATAAAGCAAAAACAGAAAAATAAGCAAATACAAATAATAAACTTTGTCATTAAAAGTATTAGTTGTACGAGTTGGAAGAAACGTTGATAGTGATACATAATTTGCACATAAAAATATAGAACACACACATGTATCTACGTGTGTATATGTATATATATATATAT
>NC_068982.1:171073045-171079643 GCF_001194135.2 Octopus bimaculoides | reverse complement strand
AAGTAATATTATAAATTAAAATTTTAAAAAAAAACACCATGGATGGCCTACTCTTAACAGGAAATTATCATCTCTGAAGATTAAATTAAAAATTGAAATTTCAATCAACTACAAACAATAATGATATTAAATTCCGACAAATATTAAATTTTTCAAAGGTAATCAAGAAGACATAAAAAATATAAAATAGTACAATCATTATGAATATCAAGAACAACATGGGCATCATGAAAATGATCACGATCGCCACCGCCACCAGTATCATCATCATCATCATCATCATCATCATCATCATCATCATCATCATCATCATCATCTTCGTCGTCGCTGTGGTGATCGTAGCCATTGTTGCCATCATCGTCGTCATTGTCATCGTCGCAGTGATCTTCGTCGTCATTAACATCTAACTTCACTTCAACGTCCTCCTTTTCTGCATTACCGTCATCATTATCGTTTGCTGCGGTAGTAGTAGTAGTAGTAGTATCATCACTGACAAGGCGCGTGGCTTAGTGGGTAGACTATTCGGCTCATGATCGTAAGATCGTGAATTCGATACCCAGCGGCGCCTTGTGTCCTTGGACAAGACACTTTATTTCATGTTCTCCAGTTCACTCACCTGGTAAAATGAGTAGTACTTGTATTCCAAGGGGCCAAGCTTGTCACATTCTGCGTCATGCTGAATTTTCCTGACAACTACTTTAAGGAGACGCGCGTCTGTGGAATACTTTGCCACTTGCACGTTAATTTCCTGAGCTGGTTGTTCCGTTGGTTGAATCAAGTGGCACCCACGTCGTCGACACAGACAGAGTGCCAATTTTGTCTCATCACCACAACCACAATTTCCGTAGTCGTCGTCATCATCGTAGCATAGTTGTCATCATCATCATCATCATCATCGGGAATACCAACATCACCAACATCGTGTTCAATATCATTCTAATTAAAATTTTCCGTTTATTATCATTAAAGAGATTGGCGCTTTTCGTAGATGTTTTCATTTGAGAAAATTAAACATGCTCAATTCGCAATAGATCACTGAACAACAACCTCCATCTTATGCGATGCATCTCAAATGGTTGGTGAGACTGATGAATTTGAATCAGTTGGAAGCCTTCAATAGGGCCCACTATCTTTAGTTGCAGCAGTTATAAAATCAGACTGTTTCGTATCCGTTTACATTGGTAGGGCCATGGTATTGCACAGTAGAGTTTCCTCAGCTGTTACAATAAATGACCACCTCTTGCAAACGTTTAATATCGCACCCTGAATACGTCAGATTAGTCCACTCCTATCTATTCAACTCGGAATCGTTCTCGAACCATTGCTGCGACACTAAAACATTTGAGGTGTATCCATTGTGAGCTGGGATGCGAGAGACCTGAATGGCGTATGCAGATGATATTACCGTAATAGTATTAGACACCACGGACGTTCAGGTCATTGATTCCAGTCTAAAGGAAATAATGAAAATAACACCGCCAGTTACAAACCTACAAACAATTGCTAATAAATAGAGTCAGAGCATTTGGTATGCCTTATGGGTTTGTTTTATAAACGTGTCAGAGTTATAGTTAGATAAAGTCAACTGGTGTAAATAAATTTAAAACTAAAAAAATTAAACGAAATGCAAGCAATGACATCAGAAGTAAAACGGAAAAAGAAATGTCTGTGTGTTAGAATGTCATGAAAAAGGCAAAGATACAACAAAAAAAAAAACTGCCAAACAATCTCTAGGTTAAGATGGTAGCAAAAAAATGTGTTTTTGTACCAGAAGAGAAGGAATGCTAGATAATTACAAATACAATAACATGAAAATAAAATGCACTGACTAGTCTGCAATGTTAAGCTATTAATCTCTGGCTTCACAGTCCAAGCTGGTAGTTATGGTTACTGGAAAATATGTCACACTTTGATATAAAAACGGATAATATACCAAATTCCTGATTTACCTCATGAAAATGGTATCTGTATTGATACTTGAAAATTTGACATTGAACTGTCAAACTTGTACCATCATGAAAACTAGTCATACCTAGCACACGTTTGGTCACATATTTACTGCTTACACCACAAAGTAAATGCATCACGGGCAGGAAAGTAAAGGGAAACAAATCCTCATGGAATCTGAAATATCGATTCTCTAAGTTTTGCTTCTTATTCCAAGGTTCCGAATTACATCGCGTGGTATACCCGGGAGGCGTGATTTGTAACAAATGAAATACATCACGCACTCGTATATATGTCTGTGTGGTGTATAATATATACATATATATATATATATATATATATATATATATTTAAAAAGTGGTTCAGCGATGCTACACGAGGATGATTGCATCAATGGAAAAGCTGAGCTACTTTGAGAGGCTGAAAGTGCTACGAGGTTTGCATTGATATATGTGTGGAAGATACTGGAAGGGCTGGCACCAAACTTTGGAATTGAGAGTTACACCAGACCTGGAATTGGATATCACTGCACTGTTCCAAAAGTCCCTGCTGTCCCATCTGAGTTAAGGACCATGTACTGCAACATCTTGTGATTCAAGGGTCCACAGCTATTTAACGCCTTGCCAAAATACCTGAGGGATGTCCAGGGAGTGGGGGGGGTACATTTTGCAAGAAACAATTTGAACATTTGCTGTCCAACCTCCTGGATGAAACAATATCTAGGCAGGAAACTAAAAAAAGGCATCAGTGTTAAACTCACACCTTTACCAGAAGCTAATTACATATAATTGGCCAATTAAAGGGTTATTACACTGGTGGTACCCCAGCATGGCCACAGCCTTAGTGCTGAAACACACAACAGAATAACAGAATAACAGAATGTGTGAGAGGGGGCTGTGAGTGTGTTTGTGTGTGTATGTATATATGTAAATTCCTTTATTGTGATATTCGTCTCCAAGACGGAGACTAGTAACAACGTTCCCATGTGGCAGGTTTGATAATTGTTGAGAGAATTTTTATGCATGAAACCATTGATATCCCTGTTTTCCTATACATGAAATGTATTTACCCATTAATGCAGTGTTGAGCACTCATTCTCACAGATATTATTGTATCTTTATATATATACTTATACCTATGTCTGTATTTTGTCCTTGCACATAAAATTCATCCTGTTTGTTTGAGTAGAATGGAGATATATGTGCTTAGTCACTGACAGGGTTGACATCTTCATCAGATATATGGAATAGAAACGAAGACTGCTGGTCAGTCTAGTCTCACAGGACTCTAAGACATTTATAACACTGAGTTTCTCACTGAAAAATCAAGAGCATGCTCTCTAATGCAGTCTACCTCCTTTCCGTTTGGGAAAAATATATAGTCTCTGTAGAGTATCTCTCGTATGCAGAGATTATGATTATATATAAAATTTTTACTATTAACCAGTGCCCTTTCTTTTGTCACTGATCCTTTGGGGGTCATCTGAGAATCCAGCAGTCATGCTGTGTATATCGCAACTATCTAAACTGGATGAGAACATCGGCTTCGGGTTTTTCTAAAGATTTACTCAAGCTTACCCGTGACTGAATGTGATTGCAAGGTAAGGAAGAAGTGATATCAGAGTTTGCTCCCTCCCAGACGAAACTGCTTTCTCAAGTTCAACCATGTGAAACTCTTTTTTTCAAGAAACAGCACCCATCTTTCCCCTTCTCTTGTCAATAAAATATTTCTATCACGCGTCGAGTCTAATTCAACTAAAAAAAAAAAAAAGCACGAACTGAACTTGATTGTTTTGAAACGCTTCTCATGAGAAGCAAATTTTAGTAGTGAGATCTTGGCTCCACTAATACGCATACCTCATATTCTTTGCTTGATATTCTGTTGAATTATGTTATCTGTATGGATAAGGCGACGAGCTGGTAGAATCGTTAGCACGCCGAGCAAAATGTTTAGCGGCATTTCGTTCATCTTTATGTTTTGAGTCACGGACGTCGACTTTAGCTTCCAGGGTCGATATAATCCTCTTCCCCGACCGATAATTGCTGGCCAGCGCCAAAATACGAAAGCAAAATTATGTCTATCACTACCTTATATTTCTGTCCGTATAAGATATGATTATTTAAGAATAGAATTTGGAACGACAGAAAATGAGCAAACTATAACTGCTGTTGTTTTTAATCGTATGTATTTAGAAAGTATGGCTTTCAAACCCTTTTCAAGTAGTGTTTTTATATCCTTATATAAATCATGTTATAGTATTAATGTTCACTTGGACCACTCCTAAACCTATTAAATAGACATAAATATGTACTTAAGGAAAATAGATTTCACGACAATTTTCATTTCTTTTAGATACAAAAGAACTTGATATATATCTCCCAACGTTACTATCTCATTATTTGTATGCTCGTATCCTACTTTCTAAATTTTAAAGTATAATAAAAACAATATTCTTTGCGGGCAACGACTACGTGATTCACTAGAGAAGACATCTATAGTAATCTATCTATCGATGCGGGTAGGGAATTATTTATGGGATTCTCCGGATTGTAGTTCGAGGAGTTAGAATTCTAATGTTATGAATGAGAAGCTGTTTTAAGCTGGTAAGTTAAGAGCAGGAAGTATGTAAAGGAAGAAAAGACAAATTATAAATGCAGCTGCTTGTTATTTTTCCGCTTTTACTTTACAGAGGGCATGACATTTTTCATTTGTTTTTGCTGTAGATTCCGTTAAGATAACAGAGCAGCAGGGAAAAGTGACATTGAAATGACAGCTGGTTATTTCTACTGACGATCCTGTCAAAGATAGAAATATTAATGAAGTGATCGTAATCACGTGACATCACTTAAATTTTATCAGGAAGGAATACCTCCGGCTTCTGTTAAAATCAAGCGGTTGACATGAAGAGGCTTTAAAGAGTAATTGTATTTACAATGCTTCTACATTAGAAGTATTTCACATTCATCTACTTTAGATAGTACTTTGGCACATGAATCAACTTAAATCTGTATACTTGGGTATCAAGTAGTTCATAACATTTTGAAAGATTATATCATAGAACTACAGCTCTGAATAAGAACGAAAGGCTTTCCGTCATGTTAGTGTTCTAAGGCATATGAAATACTAAGGTCTCCATAAGTGTATCAATATGAGAAATCGAAATATTTAAGGATTTACATAATTCGCATAAAACGAATCACGTTTGATATATGATGAATGAACTATGTTAGTGTCTTTATAAAGTAAGGAACCAAGGAAGCAATGGTTTATTGTAACTTGCAATGCTGCCAATCCGAAAAGCTCCAAATCTGTATATTTTCTTGACGTAGTATATTGCCGTATACAACGATCGAAATACGGATGTGACAATTATACTAGTGTATTAGTTAAATTCGTTCTACAGAAAGTAAAATTAACAAGTCAATTTCATTGACTAATTTCAAGAGAAGGTATAATCTTTTGTCTCATCTCATCAGGGCAATGGAAACTGGTGATGAGTGGTAACACTATGGGTTTTTGGAAATTTTAAAAATGGCAAGCAGCAGGATAATACGGTAGCCACACGGCACGCTTAGCGAACAAGTTTCGAGATATTTAATGTCGGCAAGAGTTTAATAAACATTTATATGATTTTAATATAATGAAAATCTTGATGTAATGAAAATTGTGATATATTTCCATATTTATTACATATGGTTTTAGAAAGCATTCATGGGTTATCCCAGAAGTCAAGAAATGAATAACTTAAGAATATACAATTAGTAATATTATTAAGAACATAAGAAGGTGAAGGCATTGATGACGAAGTATATACGTCGGCTACACAATGATTTGCTTCTATGTTATTTTATATATACATATAGTTGTACACATACAGACACACATAAACGCACACATACATATTTATGTATATATTTGCTTACTTCGATTCACCATTATAATCAAAATTATTTAAATTACCCGATAAGCATGTCTAACCTTGGTTTTGTTTTCCTCTTCTTTTAATTTATACCTGCTGACTCGAAAGTAGGTTATGCATCTCCAGCGCCAACCGGCGTTGTGAATTCAGATACTAATTCCTTACCAATTGCAGCACTCACCCAGAGTACCTATAAGTTGAGATCATCAGTGGCTTAAACCCTTCGTATTATATATAAAATACGAACAGACGTTCTTCCGCTTTTGAAGCGCCCGTGTCACTCGAAATATTGCACATGACTCATTGCCTTGTCGTCATAACCTTGTTGAAGCATGCACAATGTCTCTGTAGCAGTCTTCCATAGTTTAGCGCAAAATTCACGTTCGCTATTTGTTCCCCTCTATGACAAAATCGTTGACTGCAGCATACACGTAATCACAAAAACAAATTTCACAACTTGCGAAGTAATCACAACATTGTTACTCGGCACACTGCCTCATGAAGGGCACTACTAGTTCTCACTGCGCAGGCAGCCGTGTGCTGCAATATGGTAGTACGCTACGGAACTAGTCCGGGAACGTTATGATACCACTTCGTATAAGCATTTGTGTGCATATGTAAGCTTTCATACACATATGAATATTAGTGTGTATATATATATAAATATAAAAATATATATATATATATATATATATATGTATATATATATATATATATATATATATATATATA